>NW_007258431.1:1198787-1202596 GCF_000164805.1 Carlito syrichta | reverse complement strand
TACCACGCCCAGCTGATTTTTTTATTTTTTGTAGAGATGAGGTCTTGCTGCCCAGGCGGGCCTCGAACCCACGGGCTCAGGCAATCCACTTACCTCAGCCTCCCAAACGCGCGGGATTACAGGCTGAGCTACCGAGCCCGGCTTTTTACTTTCTTGATAGTGTTTTTTGAGGCACAAATATTTTAAATTTTGATGAAGTTCAATTTATCTTTTTTTTTTTTTTTTTGCTGCTTATGCACTTGTTATTATATTTAAGTAATTGGCCAGGCACGATGGCTCATGCCTGTAATCCCAGCACTTCTGGGAGGCCAAGGTGGGAGGAGCGCTTGAACCCAGAATTTTGAGATCAGGCTGGACAACATAGTGAGATCTCGTCTCTACAAAAAAATTAGCTGGGGGTGGTGGCACGGCTACTTGGGAGGCTGAGCCAGGAAGTCCAGGTTGCAGTGAGCTAGGATGGTGCCACTGCACTCCAGCCTGGGTGAAAGAGTGAGAGCCTGTCAAGAAAGAAAGGAAAGAAAGAAGGAAGGAAGGAAGGAAGGAAGGAAGGAAGGAAGGAAGGAAGGAAGGAAGGAAGGAAGAAAAAAATTAATTGTTGCCTAATCCAGGGTCACAATGATTTACATCTTTATTTTAAAAGAATATTCTAGCTTTAAATCCCACATTTAGGTCTTTGATCCATTTTGAGTTAATTTTTCTATATGGTATGAAATAGGGACTGAAGGTATTCTTTGCGCATACATATCCAGTTGTTTCAGAACCGTTGGGTGAAAAGGCCCTTTTTCCCTATTGAGTGGTCATGGTGTCCTCATAAAAAAAATCAGTTGACCACAGATGTCTGGGCTGATTTCTGAACACTCATTCAGTTGCACCACTGTATATTGCTTTGCTTACAGCAGAACCATACTGTTTTGTTTGTATGGGCATTGTACTGTAAATTTTGAAATCAGAAACTGTAAGTCCTTCTACATTGAGCTTTTCCCAGACTTTTTTGGATATTAAGGGTCCATTGTAATTCCAAACGAATTTTAGGATCTGTTTATTCATTTATACCAAAAAGCAGGTGGTGTTTTATAGACCTTGTATTTCTTTTTTTTTTTTTTTTTTTTGAGCTGGAGTCTCACTCTGTCGCCCAGACTGGAGTGCAGTGGCCGCTCCCGGCCACCGCAGCCTCGACCTGCTGGGCTGTGGCGATCCTTCCGCCTCAGCCTTCCGAGTAGCCGGAACTACAGACGCGTGCTACCACGCCCGGCTGATTTTTTGATTTATTGTAGAGATGAGGTCTCGCTGCCCAGGTGGGTCTCAAAGCCGCGGGCTCAGGCAATCCACTCACCTCAGCCTCCCAAAGGCGCGGGATTACAGGCTGAGCCACCGAGCCCGGCTAGACCTTGTATTTCAATTGTAGATCGGTGAGGAGTATTATTATCCTAACAATATTAAGTACTGTAGTTTGTGAAACTGGTATAACTTTAGGTCTTTTTTTTTTTTTTTTTTGAGTTGGAGTCTCACTGTGTTGCCCAGGCTGGAGTGCGGTAGCACACTCACAGCCATCGTAGTCTCTAACTGCTGGGCTCAGGCGATCCTTCTGCTTCAGCCTTCCAAGTAGCTGGAACTACAGGTGTGCGCCACCATTCCCAGTTAATTATTTTGATTTACTGTAGAGACCATGTTGCCCAGGCTGGTCTCGAACCTGTGGGCTCAGGTAGTCCTCTTGCCTCAGCCTCACAAAGTACTGGGACTACAGGAGTGAGCCACCATGCCCGGCTTATTTGTTAGTTTTCAATGTACAAGTCCTGTACTTGCCTGGTTAAATTTATTCCTAAATATTTTATCCAGTGTGATGCTACTTTATTATTATTATTATTATTATTATTATTTTGAGTTGGAGTCTCACTCTGTCACCCAGACTGGAGTGCAGTGGCCACTCCCAGCCACCTCAGCCTCGACCTGCTGGCCTCCGGCGATCCTTCCGCCTCAGCCTTCCGAGTAGCCGGAATTACAGGCATGCGCTACCACGCCCGGTTGATTTTTTGATTTATTGTAGAGATGAGGTCTCGCTGTCCAGGTGGGTCTCGAACCCGCGGGCTCAGGCAATCCACTCACCTCAGCCTCCCAAAGGCGCGGGATTACAGGCTGAGCCACCGAGCCCGGCTTGTGATGCTACTTTAAATGCAATTGTTTTCTTTTTTCTTTTTTTTTGAGTCGGAGTCTCACTCTGTCGCCTAGACTGGAGTGCAGTGACCACTCCCGGCCACCGCAGCCTCGACCTGCTGGGCTCCGGCGATCCTTCCGCCTCAGCCTTCCCAGTAGCCGGAACTACAGGCGCGCGCTACCACGCCCGGCTGATTTTTGGATTTATTGTAGAGATGAGGTCTCGCTGCCCAGGCGGGTCTCGAACCCGCGGGCTCAGGCAATCCGCTCACCTCAGCCTCCCAAAGGCGCGGGATTACAGGCTGAGCCACCGAGCCCGGCTGCAGATGATTTTTGAGGTAATAAAATTGTATTATGAGGGGAGTAGCAGGGCGGGGTTGTGGGAGGAGCCGGGGGAGGAGCAGTGTGGGGCTGTGGGAGGGGCCAGTGGAGGAGCAGGGCGGGACTGCGGGAGAAGCCGGGGGAGGAGCAGTGTGTGACTGTGGGCAGGGCCAGGGGAGGAGCAGGGCGGGACTGCAGGAGAAGCAGGGGGAGGAGCAGTGTGGGGCTGTGGAAGGAACAGAGAGAAGAGCAGGGTGGAGCTCTGGGAAAGCGCTGAGAAACCAGGTGGGGGTGGGGCAATGGGAAAGAGCTGGGAGAGGGGAAGCCAGGCAGGAGCTGGGCCTACTGGTGAGAAAGTTGCTGGAGGAGTTAGTTGAGAGCTGTGGGAAAAAGCTGAGAGACAAGCTGGGACAGAGTTGTGGGAGAGAGCTGGAAAAGGAGAAGTGGGGTGGATGAAAAAAAAAGAAAAAATACTTTATTATAACTGCCAGTGGTGATGGTTGCACATTATTGTGACTATACCAAGTATCACTGAATTGTACACTTTAAACATGTAAATTGTGTTTGTTTTTAAAAACACCACAGTGGTGGTGGGGCGTGGTGGTTCATTCCTGTAATCCCAGTGCTTTGGGAAGCCAAGGTGGGAGGATCACTTGAGGCCAGGAATTCCAGATCAGCCTGGGCAACACAGTGAAATTCCATCTTTACACAATTTCTTTTTAAATTAGCTGGGCATGGTAGGACACACCTGAAGTCTTAGCTACTCGGAAGACTGAGGTGCGAGGATGTCTTGATCCTAGGAGTTCCAGGCTACAGTGAGCTATGATAGCACCGCTGCACTTCACCCTGGGTAACAGAGGGAGACTCTGTTTTTTGTTTGTTTGTCTGTTTGTTTTTTGAGTTGGAGTCTCACTCCATCCCCAGGCTGGAGTGCAGTGGCACACTCACAGCCACCCCAGCGTCGACCTGCTGGGCTCTGGCGATCCGTTCACCTCAGCCTTCCACGTAGCTGAAACTACAAGCGTGTGCTACCACACCTGCTGGCTAATTTTTTATTTATCGTAAAGATGAGGTCTCGCCAAGTTGCTGGGGCTGGTCTTGAACCCGCAGGCTCAGGTTATTCATTCTCCTAAGCCTCCCAAAGTGCTGGAGTTACAAGTTGAGCCACCGAGCCCGGCAGAGACTCTGTTTTTAACAAAAATTAAAAAGTAAATAACCACTAGTATTTCTATACACTAGTGTTGGTTAATCTGAAACCAAAATTAAGAAAAAAATTGCAAGCCGGGCTCGGTGGCTCAGCCTGAAATCCCGCGCCTTTGGGAGGCTGAGGTGAGTGG
>NW_007258431.1:1197840-1198767 GCF_000164805.1 Carlito syrichta | reverse complement strand
TGCACTCCAGTCTGGGCGACAGAGTGAGACTCCAACTCAAAAAAAAAAAAAAACAAAACACAAAAAAACACACAAAAAACACATCGGCCCACGTTTTGGCTATCGTCTGCCCTCTCCACCACATGCCTCAACCCTATTCGACCACTAATCTCCTTGCTCTCTGTTTAGATATGGCTAATCTGTACATTTCGTATAGAGTCATACAATAAGCGGTGTTTTGTGCCTGACTTTTTTCACTTCCCATAATATTTTTGAAGTACTTTCATGTGGTAGCACGTAAAAGTATTTCATTCCTTTTTTTGGTTGCATAATATTCCGTTATATGGGTATACTTCATTTTGTTTATTCATTTATTAGTTGAAGAACATTTGAGTTGCTTCTACTTTGGGGCTATTATTAATAATGAACATTGGTGTACAAGGTACTGCATGAACATATATTATTTTTTGTTTTGAGTTGGAGTCTCACTCTGTCACCCAGACTGGAGTGCAGTGGCACGCTCCCGGCCACCGCAGCCTCGACCTGCTGGGTTCCGGCGATCCTTCCGCCTCAGCCTTCCAAGTAGCTGGAACTACAGGTGCGCACTACCACACCTGCCTAATTTTGGATTTATTATAGAGATGAGGTCTTGCCAAGTTGCTCAGGCGGGTCTTGAACCCTCGGGCTCAGGCAATCCACTCACCTCAGCCTCCCAAAGTGAGCAATTACAGGCTGAGCCACTGAGCCCAGCTCCACCATTTTTTTTTAAAGACAAGCTTTCCCTTTGTCCTAGGCTGGAGTGCAGTGGCATACCCATGGTTCACTGCTAAATCTCCTGGGTTCAAGGAGATCCTCCTGCCCCAGCCTCCTGCGTAGCTGGGATTACAAGCACATACCACTATGCCAGGGTAATGTATTGTTATTATTATTTTTTATTGTGTATGTGTG
>NW_007258431.1:1185544-1197686 GCF_000164805.1 Carlito syrichta | reverse complement strand
GGGGGTGGGTTGGTGTATGTGTGTGTAGAGACAGTGTCTTCCTGTATTGCCCAGGTTGATCTTGAGCTTCTGACCTCAAGCAAACATCCCACCTCAGCCTTCCAAAGTGCAAGAATTACAGAAGTGAACCACTTCACCTGGCCCTACCCCCTATTTTTTTAGTGTCTAACTTATTAGTTGAATAGTGTAGAAAGATGCCTGGCAGTCCCAACCTTCAAGCAATTCACAGTATAATGAGTAAAAGGAAGTAGAAAACAAACCATCATGGACCATCTTATAGATAAAAATTTCATCAGTCACCTGTAAGAGTTGCCATGACAGGATTTGGGTGTACAGCTAGTTCTTCTGAATCAGTTACATGTGAAGGGTGAAAAACCATTACTTTTAAAACCAGGCATGAATCCATCAGATCAGATTACATGTCTCTTCCTTCCCCAGAATTTCCCTCTAGCTCTACCACTGAGCTATGGAATCTTACCACTGTGATAAGGCCTTAAAAATTATCTAATCCATCTGCCTATTTCATGCTTGGATTTTTGTCACCAAAAATGGCTACGAAGCTTGTATCAGTGAGAAACACTAAATTACAAGTAACAGAAAACTCAAATCCTACTGGCCTAATCAGTAAGAGTAGACCTGGATTCCAAATCTGTTTGATTAAGAGGCCCAAAAATGGCACCAAAGTCAGATTTCTCTCTACCTATGTTTTCTTGATGTCTGCTTTATTTTATTATGGCTCTCCTTGTGGCTGAGACATGGCTGTCTACACTTCCAAGGCTTCTTGCTTCTTTGAGCACATGTAGAAGACAGGAGTTGCCTCTGAAACTCTTCCAGAATATGAAAGAAAAACTGTTCCCAGAGCTTCCAGGAAATCACTACTCTCATTGGCCTCAATCAGGTCATACCAACTAGTTGCAGGGAATGGGTCTATGCTGATTATTTTATATAGGAATTGTGCTGATTTATTTATATTAGAATAATATGTTCCAAGAGAGAGCCAGAGCTGAGATGTGACACTAAAGAACAGGGGTGGCTACCAAGAAAAGGAGTGAATATTGAGGTGGTTACCACAGGGCTTGACATAAGTCTCGGTTTAGCCATTGACAACAACATGGACATCATCACCTTTGAGATGACACCAGGTGAGGTGTGGTGTGACGCTCCATGGATTCTTTGACTTCACCACAGGAAAAGCATTTTATGGTGAGTCCCAAGTATAGTTTAAGACAGAATTTATTAGAGAGAAAGAGACATGTACAAAGGGCATGGTCGTCTTAAGAGAAAGAATGCACAGTTGCTTTTGACAAGAAGCGTTATGTAGTTTCACAATGACTATTAAACTAACCATGAACTAAGTGCATTGGGCTGCAGGTATCTGGTCATGAGTTTTGATTACCATCTCTCCACCTCTGATGAGTTAACAGGATGGGCTGCAGGTGTTTGGTCACAAGTTTTGACTATCATCTCTCAAACTTCTAAGGTCACAAGGACCCTCTAAATAATTAAAGGTATTGCCTAGCTAGATTTGGGCTTTTCTTTATAACATCATGCCTGTGTTTTGGGCAATTCCGTATTGTTTCTGTGATTCACTGCACTGGTAAATCCACATTCCAGCTCCAAGTAATCAGGTCTGGTGTGCCTGGTCAGTTGGGTGAAAGTTGTGTACCTATAAGAACAATGTCTGAAAGCTTACCCTATTAATTTAAACTGCCTACAAGAAACTTATCTATGTCTCCCCTGCTCCAGCTAACCTGCCTCAAATCTACAGTTGCCTTCCTCTGCCGGACAACTCCGATTTGTAAGGAAGTATTTCCATATCTTCGGATGAACCCAACTCTGAGTCCCAGTGGCCCTTGTTGCCCTTGGGCCCTGGCTGCTTCCTTTAGTTTAGTATTGTGGGCATGCCTTCTTTCTCAGCAGTGTCTCTTCTGCCTGTGACTTACTGGTCTTACTGCATTCACTGACCTAAAAACTGACTGGTTGTCACTGGAGAAATCCTTACTTCCATCCCACATTGGACAGAATTGAAATTTATTTATTTATTTATTTTTAGTTGAGGTGTCAATCTGTCGTCCAGGCTGGAGTGCAGTGCAGTGATCCAATCACGTCTCACTCTAGCCTCGACCTCCTGGTCTCAGGCAAGCCCTTGGCCTTAGCCTCCCTAGTAGCTGGGACTACAGGCTCGCACCAGCACATCCGGCTAATTTATTTTTATTTTTATTTTGTAGAGATGAGTTCTCGCTAGTTGCCCAAATTAATCTTGAATTCCTGGGCTCAAGTCATCCTCCCGCCTCGGCCTCCCCAAAGTGCTGGGATTACAGGAGTGAGCCACCACGCCTGGCCATAATTCAAATTTAATTGTGTTCTCTCTACTCGGTTTGAGGTTTCTTCCTCAGGCTGGATTCAGACCTTGTGTCAGATAATGATCGTGTGCCAGAACTTTCCTGGTCCTCCTTTATAAAACGAAAGACTCGTTCTGTTGTGCAATTCTGTGTCCTCGAATCAAATTCGAAATAGAAGTGATTACAGAGTGAGTGGAGTGTTTGGAAACCGGAATTGCACGCTGCTTTGTGGAGTCTGAGCGAGGTTTTGCTCTCTATCCTGCATTGGGCTCAGGGCAGAATTGGACGAAGTGCATCCCACTCCGAGAGGCGTACTCCAACCCTTCCCCCCAAGTGCGCGTCTTCAACTCTTAGCGCAGCGCAGCCTCCCTGGGCCTTAGCCGCCAGTATCCAGCATACTTGGCTCAGGGACGGCAGCCATCAGTAGCCCGGGTAGCGAATCCAGATGCGTCCGCAGCTGCGTCTCCTTCTGGCCCCCTTTCGGGGCCCCAGAAGGGGTGAAGAAGAGCGGGAGGAAGGGGGGCGCCGCGGTTCCTACAGCCCAGCACTCTTCAGGAGTGCCGGCCTCAGCTGTTCTGGTTCGCGGTCTTGCCCTGATTCGCGGGGTTCCTGCATGCCTCTCTCCGCCCCGCCCTCCGCCCTCCTTCCCCCACAGAGGGCTTTGTCCTCCAGATGTAGAGAGGCCCCTCCAGGTTCCCGACGGTTCTTCCGCGCTGTGTCTCCAGGTCCCTACTGCCTCCGTGCAGGTGGGGGGGGGAGCGAAATAAGAACTAAGGGGTTAACTAGAGGCTTTCTTCAGATGTGGAGCGTGCCCGCAGGAGACTGGACTGGGCACAGCGCTGAGACCAGTCCAGCGAAACAAATGTCCATTTCAGAAGATACACCAGTTCTTTTCCAAGGGACAGCCAACCCTCCCCAGGAGGAAAGGGCAGCTAGGCCCGTGAGCCGCTTACCCTATTCGTACCCCAGAGCCCTTGCGGGCCAAAGTGAATTGAGGCGGCTGGCGGTAAGGAAGCCGGAGCCTGCCTTCCCAGTCAAAGGGAACTTAATTAGGGGAGGCTGCACTCGGTGATCAGGCAGCAGGCAATTTAACTGGAGGGTGGGGGGCAACGGGGGAGGGGGGCGGGGGGTGGCGGTGTTATTTCAGAGGAGACTCGTCCTTGTCTCAAGTCCCAACTCCCGCGCTTTTTCGCACTGAGCCTAGTTCGGGGTCCCCTCCATGAGTGGGAAGGGAGTAGGGTTGCAGGCACGTGCCCCGGGTCACGAGCCCACAGGCTGCGCGCCCCGCTCTGTTTGAATTGGAGCTGGCGCCCCGAGGAGCACACGGGAGGGCGAGTGGCTTCGGCCGCGGAACGAGTCACATTGTCTTGGCAGGTCCAGGGCTGGTCAGTCGCAGGCAGGGCAGCAACAGTGGAAGGAGGCCAAGCAAGGGAAGGAGGACGCCGGGCGAGAACTAGTTGTTTTCTCTCTCTCTCTCTCTCTCTCTCTCTCTCTCTCTCTCTCTCTCTCTCGCTCTCTCTCGCTTTCTCTTTCTTTCTCTCTCTTTCCTCTTCCTTCCTCCCTCCCTCCCCTTACTTTCTCCCTCTTTCTCTCCCTCCTGCTCTCTCTTCCTCCCTTCCTCTCCTTCCCTCTCTCCCCTTTTCTTTGACCTCCAGAGGGGAGAGTTCTGGTCCCCCGGCCTCGCTGGGGGCGTCTAGGCGGCAGCGGCTCCGGACGCGACCCTGACCGAGGAGCGTTCCCTGCAACTCGTCAATTCCATCTTCACCGAGCGAGCGGGTCACTTCGCATCCCCCCTTGTTGCCGCTGCTCTGCTAAGGCAGAAGCCAGATTGACCCCTCATCCGGCCCGAGTCCCGCGCGCCCCTGAGCCTGGTCGTCGCTGGGCGGAGGGAGAGAGCAGAGATGCCGCTAGGACATTTACAAGAGAGACGGCGAGTTTCGGGGACTGCCACGTGGCTCCCCGACAGCGCAGAGGAACTCGTGAGCAAACCAACCCAGCGCAGGCTCTGGACTCTCCTGCCTCCCGCCCGCTCCACTTTGGGAACGTTGGGGGTTGGGAGTAGGAGTGGGGGTGGGGGAATTGAAAGTCAGCCTGGCGTCCCTAATCTTCTTCTTCCCCAATGCCCTCCCCCATCTCCCCACTCCCCATTTTGGGCTTCTTTGGTCTCTCACTTAGCCCTTTTCCTCTGCCATAGAATCTACTAGAAGTGGTCTAAGATGAATCCCAGAGCCTGGCTTCAATAGGGACCGACAAGGAACTGAGCGATCTGCTGGTCATCAGTGCACTGGGAGAACTTTCCGCGGTATTTTGGGATTCTGCTGAGGTTTTCACAAAAAAAAGAAAGGAAAGAGGGTGGGGGGTGGGGAAGGAAAGTCGATGTGGAGATTAGGCAGCGTGAATTCCATCGACTTTGAGCAGTTCTGGGGCTTAGAGTCCAGTTTCTCTGAATTGTCTAGACTTGGAGATTTAAAACTTTAATACTAGACAGGTCATTTGTTTAACCAGTTAAAAGAACAGTGTAATCATGAATCACCTTCTGACCCAGATGGCTTTTAGGGGTTTGAGATTTTAAATAGAACATTAGGCTGGCGCGGTGGCTCATGCCTGCAATCCCAGCACGTTGGGAGGCTAGAGGATTTCTTGAGCCCAGAAGTTCAAGACCAGCGGGCAACATAGCGAGACCCCATCTCTACAAAAAAAAAATTAAAAATTAGCCAGGTGTGGTGGCGTATGCCTGTAGTTCGTTACTCAGGAGGTCGAGGTGGGAGGATCACCTTAGCCCAGCAGTTAGAGGCTGCAGTGAACTATAATCACGCCACTACACTCCAGGCAGGGCAGCAGAGGAAGGCACTGTCTCTTAAAAAAAAAACAATCAACATTCCTCTCCCCAAGATCTGGTTGATAGAGTTCATAGTGTCTGAAAGCTATCAGTTACAAGAAAACCAGTCTATGACTAGAATTTTCAGCCGTTTAAGCCAGGCACTTTTTTATTTTTTGAGTTGGAGTCTCACTCTGTCGCCCAGACTGGAGTGCGGTGGCCGCTCCCGGGCACCGCAGCCTCGACCCGCTGGGCTCCGGCGATCCTTCCGCCTCAGCCTTCCAGGTAGCTGGAACTACAGGCGCGCGCTACCACGCCCGGCTGATTTTTGATTTATTGTAGAGATGAGGTCTTGTCAAGTTGCTCAGGCGGGTCTCGAACCCGCGGGCTCAGGCAATCCACTCACCTCAGCCTCCCAAAGCGCTGGGATTACAGGCTGAGTCACCAAGCCCGGCTAAACCAGGCACTTTTTTTTTTTTTTTGAGTTGGAATTTCACTCCGTCGCCCAGACTGGAGTGCAGCGGCCGCTCCCGGCCACCGCAGCCTCGACCTTCTGGGCTCCGGCGATCCTTCCGCCTCAGCCTTCCGAGTAGCCGGAATTACAGGCATGCGCTACCACGCCTGGCTGATTTTTTGATTTATTGTAGAGATGAGGTCTCGCTGCCCAGGCGGGTCTCGAACCCGCGGGCTCAGGCTAGCCAGGCACTTCTAAGACTGCTTTGGAATTTCTCTTGACACGGGAAATTTTTTTTTTTTTTTTTTTTTGAGTCAGAGTCTCACTCTGTCGCCCCGGGTTGGAGTGCAGTGGCACGCTCATTGTCACCCCAGCTTCAACCTGCTGGGCTCAGGCGATCCTTCCACCTCAGCCTTCCAAGTAGCTGGAATTACAGGCACGCGCTACCACGACCTGGCTAAGTTTTTGGTTTATTGTAGAGATGAGGTCTCACCAAGTTGCCCAGTCTGTTCTCGAACCCCTGAGCTCAGGCAGTTCTCTCACCTTGGCCTCCCAAAGTGCTGGGATTACAGGCTTGAGCCACCGCGCCAGGCCGGGGAAATAATTTAATGATTTAAAAATATCAGATGAAAACATAGGGCCCACTTTCCTTACTTTTAATGGGTTGAGATTCGCTATTAACTGTCGGTAGGAAGGAAGACCAATACCTGCTCTACAGAATAACTGTTTATAATGAATTTTTACTGTATGTAGTAGTTTCATTAGACAAGATTTTTACTGCATGTGTGTAAACGTAATGTAAGTTTAATGAGGTTCATTTTATTCCAAAGTGAAGATCATAGGCAAAAATTTGTAGTTTAAATAATCTTAGATTCTTTCGTGACTGGTTTTCGAGATGAGAACATAACCAATATTTTCTTTTTTTGTATTTTTTCATTTTAAAGATGTGGGGTACATTTCAGGATTAGGTATACAAGTGGACATCGTACAGGTAAAGTTTGGGCCTCTATTTGGTCCCCACTTTGCCTGGTTTGAGATCAGGTACCCTTATTGATGTTGTGTTGTGACACCTCCCCCCTCCCCACCAGCAGTTTTTGGCTACCGCCAATCCTTTTCTTATAGTATTATATAATCAGTACTTTCAAGTAGTCTTAGGCAATACTATCACTGATGTATTTGCCTTATATTTGTGGACTATTATTTAAAATGTTAATGAAATAAATGATACAAATAAATAGAAATTTAGTTTCATCTTCAAACGTCACCTATGAAATGAGTGAATTTTGTCCTATATTCAGCTTATATTACTAGCATCTAGAATTAGTTAAATTAGATTTTTTTTCCTACAGTAAAGCTATCTTTTTTTTTTTTGAGTTGGAGTCTCACTCTGTCGCCCAGACTGGAGTGCAGTGGCCGCTCCCGGCCACATCAGCCTCGACTGCTGGGCTCCGGCGATCCTTCCGCCTCAGCCTTCCAAGTAGCTGGAACTACAGGTATGCGCTACCATGCCCGGCTGATTTTTTGATTTATTGTAGAGATGAGGTCTCGTTGCCCAGGCGGGTCTTGAACCCACGGGCTCAGGCAATCCACTCACCTCAGCCTCCCAAAGGCGCGGGATTACAGGCTGAGCCAAGCTATCTTTTAATTTACTTTCTGTATATCTATGACTAATGTAACTACATTATTAAACATTTATCCGGCTTATATCATTTGTTTTTCTAACTTTTAAAAACTCACAATTTTGTGTGTTTTTTCTTTTTTTTCCAGAGAAGTTGCTAGGATATTTTTATTGCTATATAATAATTATACATAATATAGGGTGCATGTGATATTTTTATTACATGCATAATTGCTTGTGTAATTGGGATATCCATCACCTCAAACATTTATCATTTTTGTGTGTGTGGAGAATATTCATTCCAAATCTTCTAGTTATTTTGAAAGATAATTTATTGATAACTATAGTCACCCTACAGTGCTATGGAACATTAGAATGTATTCCTTCTAACTGCATTTTTGGATTAACCAACCACTCTTCATCTCCTCTTTCCTTTCTTCTTCCAAGTCTCTGGTAAGCACCATTCTATTCTCTACCACCATATGACCAGCTTTTAACATTTCCACATATGAGTGAGAACGTGCTGTTTCTGCCTTTCTGTGCCTGGCTTATTTCACTGAACATAATGTCCTCCAGGCTTATCCATGTTGCTGCAAATGACAGGATTTCATTCTTTTTTATGACTGAATAACATTCCATTGTGTATATATACAACTTATTCTTCATTTTTTTTTAGTTGGAGTCTCACTCCGTTGCGCAGGCTAGAGTGCAGTGGCACACTCATGGCCACCACAACTTTGACCTATTGGGCTCAGGTGATCCTTCCACCTCGGCCTTCCAAGTGGCTGGAACTACAGGCACATGCTCCCACGCCCGGCTAATTTTTTTATTTTTGTTGTTGTTGTTATTGTAGAGATGAGGTCTCGCCAAGTTGCCCAGGCTGTTCTTGAACCTGTGGGCTCAGGCAATCCTCTCAGCTAGGCCTTCCAAAGTGCTGGGATTACAAGCTTGAGCAACTGTGCTCAGCCTTACAACATATTCTTTTTATCCATGTAGCCCATGACAGATACTTAGGTTGATTACATATCTTGGCTATTTCAAATAGTGCTGCAATAAACATGAGAGTGCATATATTCCTTTGATATACGAATTTCTTTTCTTTGGAATTGCTGGATCATATGGTAGTTCTATTTTTAGTTTTTTGGGGAATCTCCATTCTGTTTTCTATAATGCCTGCACTGATTTACATTCCCACCAACAGTGTATGAGAGTTCCTCCTCCATATCCTCACCACCATCTGTTATTTTTTGTCTTTTTCATAACAGCCATTTTAACCTGGGTGAGATGATCTCACACTGTGATTTTGATTTGCATTTTCCTGATGATTAGTGATGTTGAACATTTTTTTCATATACCTCTTGGCCATTTCTTTGTCTTCTTTTGAGAAATGTCTATGCAGATCCTTTGCCCATTTAAAAAATCTCATTATTTGTTTTTTGCTGTTGAGTTCTTTATATATTGTGGTTATTAATCTTTTGTCAGATAGATAGTTTGCCAATACTTTCTTCTGTTCTGTCGGTTTTGTCTTCACTCTGTTGATCATTTCCTTTGCGGTGAAAAAACTGTTTAGTTTGTTATAATCCTGTTTGTCTATTTTGTTTTTGTTGCTTGTGCTTTTGAAGTCTTACCAAAAGAAATATTTGCTTACTAAACATCTTTAGGTCTTACCAAAAAAATGTCCTGAATTGCTTCCCCAATGTTCTCTTCTAATAGTTTCAGGTCTTACATTTCAGTCTTAATCCATTTTGACTTGGCTTTTGCCTATGGTGAGAGCTAGGAGTCTGGTTATGTTCTTTTGCAGATGGATATCCAGTTTTCCCAGCATATATATTGAAGGGACTGTCCTTTACCCAATATATGTTTTTGGCACTTTTGTTAAAAAATATATAAGGACTCATTATTTGTTATAAACATTCTAGAAGCAAGGTCCCTTTTATATCATAAGGAGGATGTGAGAATTAAATAAAGGAAACTTTACAAAGTGAAAATTAAATAGAGGAAGCTTTACAAAGTGCTTAGCACAATATCTGGAATTTATTAAGCACTCTATACGTGCTCATTCCCTTCTTTACTTCTGGTTGCATTCAAGAGTTACAGTTCAATTTTGATTTGAAAACATGTTGGGAATGCTTACAAAGTCTTCTATGCTCCTTGGAGAGGCACCTGAATTTCTAGAGTATGTCCTTCCTGAACAAGATGGTGGGCCTGTTGTCATTTTTTAAAAAAAGAGATGGGGTCTCTCTGGAATGCAGTGGTGGGATCATAGCTCACTGCAGCCTTGAACTCCTGGGGTCAAGCGATTCTCCCGCCTCAGTCTTCCTGTTACCATTTTTAATTTTAATTTTTTTAAAACAATTTTTGAGAAAAGGTCTTCCTCTGTTACCCAGGTTGGAGAACAGCGTTGCCATGATAGCCTTGAACTTCTGGGCTCAAGCGATCCTCCTGCCTTAGCCTCCCAACTGGCTGAGACTACAGGCATGTGCCACCATGTCTAACTTTTTTTTATTTTTATTTTTTACTTTTACTTTTTGGAGAGACAGAATCTTACTATGTTGCCCAGACTGGTCTCAAATTCCTGGCCTCAAGTGATCCTCCTGCCTCCGCCTCCAAAAGTGTTAGAAAGTACTCAGCCTTGTTATCATTTTTAAATGTTTAACAAGAGGTTCTGGGAGTCAGGAAAATTAAACTCTGTTTATAAACTTGGAGTCATTGGAAAATTCCACTGAATTAAATATCTTGGGATTTGGAAATCATTGGGGAGAAAATGGGGCAACCTAGATTCTTATGACAAAATGCGGACTGGTAGAGGAGAGGATGTTTCAGTTCCTGAAATCTATTTAAAGAGGGGAGAGGAGAGATCTCACAGGGTAGTTAGGAGACTGAAATAAGTCAAGAGTTTAGCATGAACAATACACGTTAAGCTCCTTTTGTAATATACTTTTGTTTTTAATTATTCTAATGTTTTTATTTTGGGAATAGCAAGGTTGAAATTATTTCCCTCAACATATTGAACTGATAGTTAAACTTTATATAGATATACATATGAATCTCCGGTGTTATTATTGTACTGTAGGATGAAAAGTGCTATGGTAGGGACGGCCTAAGAAGTGGTGGAAATGCTTAAATAGAAGTAATACTTGCTTTGAAACCTTCAAGGCATTCCTTAACAATGAAAATGATAATCTGTTGTGTAAGACAAGGAGCAGAGGGTTTATGCCTGGAGACATCTCCCATTAAACAAGTGGTCTTGGTCAAGTGAATTATTCTCTCCGGGCATTAGATTTATCACATTTAGAGCAGAATTTTTGAACAAGATTGTGGTTTTCAAAGTGTGTTTTGTAGACTTACTAATGTGCAAATAAAGAGTTCCAGGGTCAAATATATTTGTGTATTACTGGGTTAAACAAAATTGAATACATGTATTTATTATTGGATCTCTCAGTTTTGATAGGTTATTGCAAATTATAAACCTTTAAGAAAGGAATATAATTATTCACATTATTTGAAACCATGGAATCCCGCTATATCCAAGTAGAAATTTAGTTTGCTACGTAATAGTCTCAAGAAATAGTTTAACTCTTACCTTTAGGACTATGATACATTGAGATTTTATTTTTATTTATTTATTTATTATAAAGATGTGGGGTACAATTCAGGGTAGGGTATACAAACATTAATCATGCAAGTACCCCTGTTGATGAGGTATGCTCCTTTCTCCCCTAGCAGTTTCCCTCAACTGCCAATCCCACCCCCCCTCCCCTGACAGTTTTCCACTACTGCCAATCACTTTCTTATAGCATTATAATTGTTCAAGGTCACCTTATGCATAATAGGGTCTAATGTGTGTGTGTGTGTGGTGTGTGTGTGTGTGTTTGCATGAGGTTATCCAAAATTTTTTTGTATTTTTTTTTAGAGATAGAGTCTTGCTATGCTACCCAGGCTGGCCTCGAATCCCTGGGTTCAAGTGATCCTCCCGCCTCAGCCTTCCAAGTAGCTGGGACTATAGGTGCAAGCCAATGCACCCTGCAAGATTATCCAATTTTGACAGTTTGACAGCATTATTTGTTGAAAATATTCTTTTCCTCATTGAATTGCCTTGTCATCTTGGTCGAACATCAGTTGACCATATTTGTGGGTCAATTTCTAGACCCTCTGTTTTTTAAAATTGATCTTTGTGTTTCTCCTTCTGCCAGTTCTGCTCTGTCTTGATTACTGGACTTTGACAACAAATATTGAATCACATAGTGTTAGTCCTTGAACTTTGTTTTTCAAAATGTGTTTGTCTATTTTTGATTTTTTGCATCTCAATTAAGAATATTAGAATCAGTTTGTAAGTTTTTATAAGAAAGCTTCCAAGGATTTTGGTTGGTTTTGTGTTAATTTAAAATTTAAAATACCCAGTTGTTCATGACTAATATATAAAAATACGGTTGATTCTTGGGTATTGACACCATATTTTGCAACCTTACTAAATTCATTTATTAGTTGTAATTTTTTGTGCATTCTAGAAGATTTTCTATTTGGACATGCCATCCATTAATAAGGAGAGTTTAATGTTTTTTTTTTCCAGTCTGGATGCCTTTTGTCCTTGCCTTATTTCATTGACTAGAATTTCTTCTATTCATTATAATACTATATATTCAGTATAACATTCAGTATATACTATAATATATAATTCAGTATAAAATACTGTAATATACTGAATATGCCATATTATAGTATACTGAATAGAAGTGCTAAGAGTGGTTAGCTTTGCCTTGTTACTGATGTTAGAAGAAAAGAGAATCAGGTGCAGAGACTCACATCTGTAATCCCAGTGCTTTGAAAGGCTGAGACAAGAGGATTGCCTGAGTCCACGGGTTTGAGACAGCCTGGACAATGGCGAGATCTCATCTCTACAAGAAATCAAA
>NW_007258431.1:1175509-1185524 GCF_000164805.1 Carlito syrichta | reverse complement strand
GTTTTCCACTACTGCCAATCACTTTCTTATAGCATTATAATTGTTCAAGGTCACCTTATGCATAATAGGGTCTAATGTGTGTGTGTGTGTGGTGTGTGTGTGTGTGTTTGCATGAGGTTATCCAAAATTTTTTTGTATTTTTTTTTAGAGATAGAGTCTTGCTATGCTACCCAGGCTGGCCTCGAATCCCTGGGTTCAAGTGATCCTCCAAAGATTTTGGTTGGTTTTGTGTTAATTTAAAATTTAAAATATCCAGTTGTTCATGACTAATATATAAAAATACGGTTGATTCTTGGGTATTGACACCATATTTTGCAACCTTACTAAATTCATTTATTAGTTGTAATTTTTTGTGCATTCTAGAAGATTTTCTATTTGGACATGCCATCCATTAATAAGGAGAGTTTAATGTTTTTTTTTTCCAGTCTGGATGCCTTTTGTCCTTGCCTTATTTCATTGACTAGAATTTCTTCTATTCATTATAATACTATATATTCAGTATAACATTCAGTATATACTATAATATATAATTCAGTATAAAATACTGTAATATACTGAATATGCCATATTATAGTATACTGAATAGAAGTGCTAAGAGTGGTTAGCTTTGCCTTGTTACTGATGTTAGAAGAAAAGAGAAATCAGGTGCAGAGACTCACATCTGTAATCCCAGTGCTTTGAAAGGCTGAGACAAGAGGATTGCCTGAGTCCACGGGTTTGAGACCAGCCTGGACAAATGGCGAGATCTCATCTCTACAAGAAATCAAAAAATTAGCTGGGCATGGTGATGCACGCCTGTAATTCCAGTTACTTGGAAGACTGAGGTGGAAGGATCACCTGAGCCCAGCAGGTCGAGGCTGTGGAGGCCATGACTGTGCCACTGCACTCCAGCCTGGGTGACAGTGAGACTCTGACTCAAAAAAATAAAAAATAAAAAAAGGAAGAAAAGTGTTCAGTTTCATCAGTAAGTGTGATGCTAACTATAGGTCTGTTGTAGTTGCTCTTCATTAGATCGAGGGAGGATCCCTTCTTAGTTTGCTTAGAGATTTAATCAGGAATTTTGCAAATGTTTTCTTTGTGTTTATAGAGATGACTTTATGGTTTTTCTTTTTTTGTTACTAAGATAGTGAATTACAGTTGTTGATTTTTGATTGTTAAACCTGCTTTTACATTTCTTAGATAAACCCCAACGTAGTTGTGATACATCATTCTTCTTTGTATACATTGTTAGATTCAATTTGTTACAATTTCATTAAGACTTTTTGAATTTAACTTTTTGAAGTATATTAGTCTTTAGTTCTCTTTCTTGTAATGTCTTTGCCTGATTTTGGTATCAGAGTAATGCTGACCTCATGGAATGATTTGGAAAGTGTTCTATTCTCTTCTGCTTTTTGGAAGGGTTCATATAGAATTGTACTTCTTCTTAAGTGTTTGGGAGAATTTGCCAATGAAGTCTGAGCCCAAAGTTTTCTTTGTGAGAAAGTTTTTAACTTCAAATTAATTTTTGTGATAGTTATAGGTCTATTCCAATGATTCGTTTCTTTTTGAATGACTTTGGACACTTTGTGTATTTGTAAAAATTTGCACGTATGTCAATTTCACTGAAGTTGTCAAATCTATTGGCATAAAGTTGTTGCTGTGGTTTGAGTATTTGTTCCTTCACATTGAAATCCCTAATGTGGTGTATATTGAGATGTGGGGCCTTTAAGTGGTGATTAGATCATGTGGGCTCTGCTGTCATGAAAGTATTAATTAATCCATAGATTAATGGATTAAAGGGCTAATAGATTAATGTGTTAACATGGGATTGGAACTTGTGACTTTATAAGAAAAGGAAGAGACCTGAGTACAGCATGTTAGCATGCTTTCAACCCTTGCCATGTGATACACTGCATTGCCTCCGGACCCTATAGAAAGTCCCCACCAGCAAGAAGGTTCTCACCAGATGTAGCCCCTCAACCTGGGACTTCTCAACTTTCATAACTATAAGAAATACATTTTATTTCTAATTTTAATTTTTTTTAATGTAAGGGGCACAGGCAGATCACGGTTCCCAGGCATTCTGCAGAGTAGGTGGATCACCTTAGGGGGAACTTTTACTTGCTCAATAGTTCGTCTCACATTAGCAGTGAAGATTTGGGCATCACCCTGAATCGTTATTTTCCCTACTCATAAGTTTAAGGCCTTCCTTTTAAAAATAAGCAAATTACCCAGTTTCGGGTATTTTATTATAATCAACAGAGAATGGACTAAATTGTCGATAGTATTTCTATGTCATTTAAATATTTATATTATTCATTTCTGCATAACAAATGACTACCTGCTTAGTGGCTTAAAGCAACACTTATTTATTATCTCACAGATTCTGCAGGTCAGGAATCAGGTCACAGTTTAGCTGGGTCCTCTGACTAGGGTATCTCACTTACCTGTAGTCAAAGTGTCAGCCAGGAGTAGGGTCTCATCTGCAGACTGGACTGGGAAAGGATCCATTTCTAAACTCATGTGTCTGTCGGCAGTATTCAGTTTTTTTGGTTGTTGTTTGTTTTTTGAGTTAGAGTCTCACTCTGTCGCCCAGACTGGAGTGCAGTGGCACGCTCCCAGCCACCGCAGCCTCGACCTGCTGGGCTCCGCGATCCTTCCACCTCAGCCTTCCGAGTAACTGGAATTGCAGGTGCGCGCTACCACACCCGGCTAATTTTTTGATTTATTGTAGAGATGAGGTCTCGCCAAGTTGTCCAGGCGGGTCTCAAACCCGCGGACTCAGGCTTTCCACTCACCTCAGCTTCCCAAATCGCGGGATTACAGGCTGAGCCACCGAGCCTGGCTAGTATTCAGTTTTTTACGGGTTGTTGGACTGAGGGCCTTAATTCCCTGTTGGCCAGTGGTTGCCCTCAGTTTCCTGCTATGTTGGCCTTTCCAGCATGGTGGCTTGCTTCATTAAAGCCAGCAATGGAGAGACTGTAGCAAGATGGTAGTCCTAGCCTAATCACAGAAATGACATCCCACTACCTTTGTCATACTGCATTGGTTAGAAGTAAGTCACTCAAGGGGAAGGGGATTCCACAGGGGCATGAATATCAGGAGGCTTAGGGACCATCTTAGAGTCTACCTGCCCACAGTATTTGTGGGATCTGTAAGCTCCCTCTCTCATTCCTGATACTGGCTAATTGTGTCCTTTTTCCCCTGAGCAATCTGGCTAGAGATTTATTTTATTGACATGCTCATGGAACCAGTTTTTCTTTATTTTTTAAAATGTGTTTGATTTCTACTGTTATCTTTGCTTTGGGTTTAAATTTACTTACTTTACATTTAGTTTGCTCTTTGTCTTCTAGTTTCTTAAGGCGAAAATTGAGAACATTGTTTTGGGATTCTTAATGTTTTCTAATATAAGCATTTGGTGCTATAAATTTTCTTCTAACCATGGCTTTAGCTGCATTTCACAAATTTTACTATGCTGTGTTTTCTTTTTCATTCAGTTCAAAATGCTTTATGATTTTCTTTTCTTTCCTTAATTTTTTTTTTTTTGAGTTGAAGTCTCACTCTGTCACCCAAACTGGAGTGCAGTGACACATTCATAGCCACCACATCCTCCACCTGCTGAGCTCAGGCAGTATTCCTTCTCAAGCTTCCGAGTAGCTGGAACCACAGGTTTGTGCCACCATGCCCAGCTCTTTTTTTTTTTTTTTTGAGTCAGAGTCTCACACCTTCTCCCAGGCTGGAGTGCAGTGGCACATTCACAGCCACTCCAGTGTCGACCTGCTTGGGCTCCAGAGATCCTTCCACCTCAGCCTTCCAAGTAGCTGGAACTACAGGCGTGCGCTACCACGCCCGGCTAATTTTTGGTTTATTGTAGAGATGAGGTCTTGCCAGGGTACCCAGGCTGGTCTCGAACCCGCAGGCTCAGGCAATCCACTCGCCTCGGCCTCCCAAAGTGCTGGGATTACAGGCTGAGCCACCCAGCCTGGCCTCATTTTTTAGTTTATTGTAGAGACGAGGTCTTGCCATGTTGCCCATGGTGGTCCCAAACTCCTGGTCTCAAGCAATCCTCTCAATCCTCTCCTCCTAAAGCGCTGGGATTACAGGCCTGAGCCACTATGCCCAGTCTGTAATTTTCTTTTTGATTTCTTCTTTGACCCATGCATTAGAAATCAAGTAACCTGTTATTTGGGTTCCAAATATGTGGGGATTTTCCAAAAATCTTCTTGTACTGATCTAATATAATTGAATAAAAAACCTAATTTAATTCCATTATGTTAAGATAACATACTTTGTAGGATTACTTTTAAATGAGTTGTAAATTATTTTACGAACCATAATATTGTCTATTTTAAATATTCCCTGACTATGTGAAAAGAATTTATTTTCTGTTATTGGACAGAGTGTTTTATAAATGTTAACTATGTCAAGTTGATAGATAATGTCATCTTCTATATCCTTAATTATTTTTTTCTACTTTTGCTATCAATTATTGAGAGATATGTTGAAATCACTAATTGTATGTCTATGTATTTTTCATTTTAATTCTGCCAGTTTTTGTTTTATGTATTTTGTGTGTTATTGGGTATATAATGTTTACCATTGTATGCCTCTTGTAAAATTTACCCTTATATAATCACATAACATCCCTTGGTGTCTCTAGTTATGCTCACTATTTTATTTTATTTTAAAGATGTGGGGTACAATTCAGGATTAGGTATACAAATGGTCATCGTACAGGTAAAGTTTGGGCCTTCCTTTGGTCTCCACTTCACCTGGTTTGAGGTCAGGTACCCTTATTGATGTTATGTGTCTCCCCCGCCCCGCCACCTGCAGTTTCTGGCTAGGGCCAATCCATTTCTTTCTTTTAGTAGTATGGTTAATGTTCAGGGCCCACTTATGAGTGAGAACATATGGTACTCAGTTCTTTGTTTCTGTGATAAATCACTGAGTATTGTAGACTCTAAATCCATCCAAGTTGCTGTGAAGTTCATAATTTTGTTCTACTTTATGGCTGTGTAATATTCCATCATGTATATGTACCACATTTTTTGTATCCAGTCCAGTGTCAATGGGCAGCGGTTAGTTCCATGTTTTTGCTATTGTAAATAGTGCTGCAATAAACATGCATGTGCAGGTATCTTTTTTGTAGAATGATTTAAATTCCTCCAGGCATATTTCCAGAAGGGGGATTGTTGGATCACATGGAAGGTCAGTTTCTAGTTCTTTTAGGAATTGTCACACTGTTTTCCAAAGAGGTTGAACTAGTTTGCATTAACAGTTATACTCACTTTTAAATTGGATTATCTATCTTTTTGTTTTTTTGAGAATAAAATCAACAACTTTTATTATCATTCACAAATTTCATAGAAAAAGGGATGTAGCAAATGGGTCAGGTTTGCAGGTTAAGAAAAAACAATCCAGGTTTGTACACGTCCTCTATTTACATCTGGAAGTGGGAGCCGGCCCGTCCCGACTTCAGGCGCAGCAGCTGCACTTTTCCGAGGCCCCTTTGCAGATGCAGCCCTGGGCACGCTTGGCGCAGCCCATGGGGCAGCAGGAGCAGCAGCTCTTCTTGCAGGATGTGCATTTGCACTCTTTGCATTTGCAGGAGCTGGCGCAGTTGCAGGAGCCACCAGCGGTGCAGGAGCAGTGGGGGTCCATTGCGAGCGGGAAGTGGCTGGAGCCAGGACGCGGCTGCACGCAGGTTGACTGGGACCAGGAGGAGGCGTCTGTCTTTTCGTTGAGTTATAATATTTTGTTTGCTTTTTGTTTTTGGAGTCAGGGTCTCACTTTGTCACCCAGGCTGGAGTACAGTGGCATGATCAGGGCTCACTGCAGCCTCAGCCTCCTGTACTCAGGCAATCCTTCCACCTCAGCCTCCTGAGTAGCTGGGACTACAGATGCACAACACCACACCTAGCTATTTTATTTTATTTTTTAAGTTTTTTGTAGAGACGAGATCTTGCTATGTTGCCCAGGCTGGTCTCAATCTCCTGGGCTGAGGCAATCCTCCCACTTCAGCCTCCCAAAGTGCTGGGATTACAGGCATGAACCAACACTCTGGGCTGAGAGTTCTTTAAATATTTTAGACACAAAACCATGATCAGATCTATAGTTTGCAATCCCCCCCCCATTCTGTGGGTTGTCTTTTCACTTTTATCTAGTTTTTCTTTCTTATTTATTATTTATAATATCCCCTTGTTATCCTTTTGATGTCTGGAGGCTCTGTGGTGATATATACTCTCTTGTTTCCAATATTGGTAGTTTATATTTTCTCTTTTTTTTCTTCTGATCAATCTGGTTTATAGATTTTATTGATCTTCTCAAAGAACCAGCTATTGGTTTCATTGTCTGTTTTTTCTCTTTTAAAAAAATTTCTTTTATTTCTCCCGTTGCCTTAATTATTTCTTTTCTTCTGCTCATTTTGAGTTAAATTTGTTCTTATTTTTCTGTTTCCCTAAGGTCAAAGCTGGGGTCAGTGATTTGAGGCCTTTCTTCTTTTCTAATACTATACAGGGATTTTGTGCTATCCATTCCCTTCTAAGGACTGCTTGAGCTGCATTCTACAGCTTTTATTGTGTTTTCATTATTCTTTTAATTCAAAATACTTTGTCATTTCCCTTTCGATTTCTTGTAGCAGTGAACTCCAATAACATGTGTGGACTATCCATGCCCAGTGAAGGTTATTTTAGTTCTCAGAATCTGGGGCTTAGATGGAAGCGTTGGTCACATATGCACATCTTGTTAATAACTGGCCATGGCAACTAAAACTCAGGACCCCAACAATGAAACCAGGTTCGTATCATCAATCTTGATGTTTGTGCAAAGTAACCCTAACAAGGTGGCATGGCATGGTCTATTACTCCAGGTGTACATAACAAAATAGTCAATCCATCAGCAACCTAAAGAACACTCTGAAGGTCACATTCCCAGGGGTTGGCTTAAGGATCTCTTGGAGACACACAAGGGATAAGCCACCCAACATACTGTGTTAACGCTTTCCTCACAACCACCGAATATGAGATTTCACGATTGCTGATCACTGTCGCTTGGAGATACAGGTCTGATTGTGGGAATAAGGTTAGTTGGGGACTGGACACCATTTGGTCTACAATGACATGTAACCAGGAGTCATTTGTTTTCATGGAAATTACTCTTTTTCATTAAAAAATATGAATAATATGGGCAGGCACAGTGACTCATGCCTGTAATCCCAGCACTTTGGAAGGATCGCTTGAGCCAAGAATTCGAGACAAGCCCGGGCAACATAGCAAGACCCTGTTTTTACAAAACATATACATATGAATAGACGGGTGCAGTGGCTCTCACCTGTAATTCCAGCACTCTGGGAGGCTGAAGTGAGAGGAATGCCTGAGCCCAGGGATTCGAGACCAGCCTGTGCAACTTTGCAAGACCTCGTCTCTACAATAAATCAAAAAATTAAGCTGGATGTAGTGGTGCACGCCTGTGATTCCAGTTACTTGGAAGGCCGATGCAGAAGGATCACCTGAGTCCAGCAAGTTGAGGCTGTGGTGGCCGTGAGTGTGCAGCTGCACTGCAGCCTAGGCATCAGAGTGATACTCTGACTCTCTCTCTCTCTTTCTCTCTCTCTCTCGATACTCTGACTCTCTCTCTCTCTCTATATATATATATATGCACATACACACACACACACACACACACACACACACACACACACACACACACACACACCTCTACTTTGTGTAGGCTTGCTTTCCCCTGATGATAGAGTAGAATCTAAAATCTTCAGCTTGAGAAACTGAGTCCTACCTGATCTCTCCACCCCTGCTACCTCCCTGAACTCATCACCCACTGCTCTCACCCTTCAGCCCTCTGTTCCAGTCATACTGGTGACCTTGAGGCACCTCACACACCAGGCCCCCAACTGCTTCAGGGCCTTTGCTATCACTGTTCCTTTTGCTTGAAGTGTTCTTCAAAATCCTCATCACTCACTCCCTCACCTCCTACATGCCTCTAGAAGATTTCATTGGAGGTTTTCCTGAGTGTTATATCTAAAACAGCAACTCCTGCCATTCTCTATACCCTTTCCTGGCTTCGTTTTTTTCTTACACCTGGCAATATATTGTTAACCTGAATATTGACTTCTTTTTTGCCTGCCCCTTCCCCATTCTCCAAATAGAATGTCTGCTCCATGGGGGTGGAGATTGTTTCCGGGTCACTGCTAGATCGTGAGGCCCGGTACCATGCCTGGCACACAATAGGGGTTTAGTAAGTGCCTATTAAATTAATGAATGAATGAATGATTCAGATATAGGCACTAAGTGGAGGGGGAGAAGGAAGGTATTTGGAACACTATAAGATTCTTTATTTTCAGCTCCAGGCTGCAGAGAAAATATTCAACTAAATTCTTTTAAAATATTTTTAAAAATTAGTATTACTTTTTAAACTGTGTCTAACAGATTTTTAAATTCCCTTTTGTCTCTGGTTACAAGTAACACATTTATAAAATAAACTGTAAATTATGCAGAAAAGATTAAAGTAGATAGTGAAAAGGGTGCTAGACTGGAGGCTAGGGACGACTGCATCAGCAAAGCTCATCACAATGTCCCCATGGTTAATTGGCCACATCGAACTCTCTTTGCTGTTTATTTTCTTTGTCTATTTTTTATTTATTTATTTATTTATTTATTTTTGAGTCAGAGTCTTACTCTGTTGCCCAGGCTGGAGTGCAGGGGCATGCTCATGGCCACTGCAGCCTCGACCTGCTGGGTTCAGGCGATCCTTCCACCTCAACCTTCCAAGTTGGAACTACAGACATACGCCACCATGCTCGGCTTATTTTTTTGATTTATTGTGGAGAGGGGATCTCATCAAGTTGTCCAGGCTGGTCTCAAATCCCTGAGCTCAGGCAATTCACTCGCCTCGGCCTCCCAAAGTGCTGGGATTACAAGCTTGAGCCACCACGCCTGGTGTCTTTGTCTATTTTTTAAGGAAAATACTTTTTATTGTTTACATGAGATTTTTTTGGTAAAACTCACTGTATATTAAAGAGTCTTTTGTCTGTCAAATATGTTACAATATTTTTTTCTCTAATTTATTGCTTTTCTTTTAACTTTGTGGTATTTTCTGCCATTCAGATGTGATCTTTGTGTGGTCAGTTTTATTAATTTTTTTTGCTTTTATTGTCTCTGCCTTTGATATTATGCTTTGAAAGGTGTTTCCCATCCCAGGATTACAATGGCATTCACTTGCATTTTCTTCTGTCACTCTTATGGCTTGATTATATTTTGTCATGTTTAAATTTTAAGACACTATACTTTTTTGCTGATAATAGACATTTGTTGATTGCTTATGATGTGCTGGACTCTGTGACAAGGGCCTTACAATGATCATCTCATTTGTATGTCCAGTAACTTCAGAGGTAGATGCTGGTAGAATCCTTGTTTTCACAGGTGAGGAAGCTAGGGACAGGGAGGTTGGGTACTTATGCAAGACCACATAGCTGGTGAAACCTGGTCCATCAATGCTAAAACATACACAGATCATTATAAAAATTAGAATTGGTATATGTAAAGTTTCAGGAATATAGTAAGTAATTATTATATAGTTCTCATAAACATAATTTATAATAGCTAAATATTATTTGGAAAATGGTATATTTTAAGGTAAGTACATTTCTAAAACACTGTTCCTTCAAAAGCATGTTTAGAATTCCATGGAAACACACAAAACCTTTAAGAAACAATTGTCATAAAAAGGAATCCTGGAAAGAGTGTATCAACATGTGTTTCAGTGGGTAATGGGATTAGAGGTGTTTTTAAAAAAAATCTTGTTGGTTTATGTTGCAACTTCTTAAAAGAGCATTTTTAAAAAATAGAGACGGTTTTAATATGTTGCCCAGGCTGGTTTCGAACTCTTGGCCTCAGATAAACTTCCCATCTCGGCCTCCCACAAGGCTGAGATTATAGATGTGAGTCACCACTCCCAGGCAAAAAAGCATGTTTCAAGATTTTTTCTTAGCAGAAAAATAGCCAAAATAAATGCTATATATATA
>NW_007258431.1:1168625-1175489 GCF_000164805.1 Carlito syrichta | reverse complement strand
TATATTTTTTTTTTTAGAGTTGGAGTCTCACTCTGTCGCCCAGACTGGAGGGCAGTGGCCGCTCCCGGCCACCGCAGCCTCCACCTGCTGGGCTCCGGCGATCCTTCCGCCTCAGCCTTCCGAATAGCCGGAATTACAGGCATGCGCTACCACGCCCGGCTGATTTTTTGATTCTTTGTAGAGATGAGATCTCGCTGCCCAGGTGGGTCTCGAACCCGTGGGTTCAGGCAATCCACTCACCTCAGCCTCCCAAAGGCGCGGGATTACAGGTTGAGCCACTGAGCCCGGCTAATGCTATATTTTTTAAAAGGCTATGATAAGACAGTGTGGCCAGTGTAGAAAACAGTTTGACAATTCCTTAAAAAGTTAAACATGGGGCTGGGTACAGTAGCACATGTCTGTAATCTCAGCACTGTGGGAGGTAGAGGCGAGAGGATTGCCTGAGCCCAGGGGTTTGAGACCAGTCTGGGCAACTTGGTGAAACCTCGTCTCTACAATAAATCAAAAAATTATCTGGGCATGGTGGTGTGTGTCTGTGGTTCCAGCTACTGAGAAAGCTGAGATGGAAGGATTGCCCGAACCCAGCAGGTGGAGGCTGCAGTGGCTGTGATCGTGCCACTGAACTCCAGCCTGGGTTGAGACTCAGATTAAAAAAAAAAAAGTTAAATATGGAATTATCATATTATCCAGCAATTGCCCAAAACTCAAAAAATTGAAAGCAAGGACTCAAACAAATTTTTGTACACCAGTGTTCATAGTAGCATTATCCACAATAGCCAAAAGGTGGAAGTAACCCAAATGTCCATTGATGGGATGAATGGGTAAATAAAATGTGGTGTATCCATACAATGGAATATTATTCATCTGTTTTTGGCTTAGACAACAGAAATTTATTGTCTCACAGTTCTGGAGGCTACAAGTGTGAGATCAAGTTGTCAGCAGTGTTGGTTCCTGTGAAGGCTATGAGGAAAAATTTATGCCATGCTTCTCTCTTTGCGTCTGGTGGTTTGCTGGGATTGTTGACCTTTCTTGACTTGTGCAAGCATTACCCTGGTCTCTGTCTTCATCTTCACATGGCTTTCTCCCTGTGTGTCTTATTCATCTTTAATAAGGAAATTCTGATACAAGGTATAACATGGATGAATCTTGAAAACATTATGCTAGGTGAAGTAGGCCAGGCACGAAATGTCAAATATTGTGTGATTTCATTTATAGGAGGTACCTAGAACAGGCAAATTCATGGAGACAGAAAGGAAAATAGTGGTTACCAAAGGCTGGTGGACAGGAGAGGAGAGCGACTGTTCAGTGGGTTTCTGTTTGTAAAGATGAAAATTTTCTGAAAATAGACAGTCATGATGGCTGCACAAAATTGTGAATGTACTTAATACTGCTGAATTGTATGCTTAAAATGATTAAACTGGCAACTTGTATTTTTCTACAACGAAACAATAGCAAAAGGAACCAAAATTAGCCTCTATCTCATAGACTAAGAAGGATAATTTATGTGAAGTGCTTAGCACAGTGCCAGGCTCATACGAAATACTCACTGAAGGAAGGATGAATGTTTTTCTAATAAGTTAGAACCATTTAAAGATGGTAAGGACGTTTTTGAGGGATGGTATAATGACTTCCCTGCAACTGGAAGTGTTTAAGAGGAGGCAGAACCGACCTCTTAAAATTTCGTATGCAAACAAATCACAGTCTATCTTTTTTTAACAAGTTCCAAGTGATGCTGTCGCCACCACTTGAGCACACTTGAGAAGCAGGGAGCTAGACGATTCCTTAAGGGGATGCTGGAGAAGGTATGTGAGAACTCATCACATGGACCAATGAGTTCAATCTCTGCTGCCTAGTGCGGGTGCCATTCACCACATGTGGCTATTGAGCACTTGAAATATGGCTAGTCCAGGCCATTGCCTTGCTAAGCTATGGTCTGGCCATGTGTTCTTTAAGCTATGGTCAGGACATGTTTTTTTTTTTATTGGGGGGAAGAAGAAAGAGAGAGAGAGAGAGAGAGAGAGAGAGAGAGAGAGAGAGAGAGAGAGAGAGACAGAGAGACAGAGAGAGAGAGAAAGAAAGAGACTGGACTCCGGTCTAGTGCAGAAGCGATGTGTGTCAGGACATGTTTTCCTAGGCTTTGGCCCCTTCCTCTACCTTGGGGAGGTGAATCTCCTCTCTTTTTCTCTCTTTCTCAATCTCCCTCTCTCCCTCCCTCTCTCTCCCACTATCTCTCTCGAATTTACTTTCTAAATAAACTATATTGCCAATTAAAAAAAAAGAAACATGGCTAGTCCAAATTGAGATGTATTGTGAGTGCTAGATACACAAAAACTTAGTATGAAAACAGACTGAAATATTCCATTAGTAATTTTTATATTGATTTACATGTTGAAATGATACTATTTTGGATATATTGGGCTAAATAAAATACTAAAAATTTGGCCAGGTACAGCGGCTCAAGTCTGTTATCCCAGCACTTTGGGAGGCCAAGGCAGGAGAATTGCTTGCACTCAGGATTTTGAGACCAGCCTGAGCAACATAGCGAGACCTCATCTATGCAAAAAAAAAAAAAAAAAAAAAAATAGCCGGGCATTGTGGCACATGCTTGTATTCCCAGCTACGTAGTAGGCTGAGGAGGGTGGTTGGAGCTGCAATGAGCCCGTGATTGTGCCACTGCATTCCAGCCTGAGTGACAGAGTGAGACCCCAACTCCAAAAAAAAAAAAAAAATGAAACCTAAAAAATTTTAAAGGATTATGAATGGAAGGAGAGGTTATGAATGGAAGGAGATAGAGCAGAATCTGGAGGGTTATACAGGTTAAAAGAGGACTTTTTTTCCCCCTTGGTAACATGGCAAGAACATAAAGAAGATAGGAAGGATAAATGGAGCCAAAGGGTAGCACTCCAGGAACAGCAAGGTGGAGTCAGTGAGGTCTGCAAGGAGGCCGCAGGTAAAATAAAGTTGATGCAGCATTTATATGAATATATGAAAGATGGAAAGAATTGAAGCAAAGATGTAACAATGTTAATGCTGGCACCTGGGCAGTGGGGATGATGCTTACATTTTATTTTTACTTTTTCTATTTTTATCTTTTTGTGTGTGTTCTACGTTTCTCTTTTATTTTCCTTTTCTTCAGAAAGATGCATAACTTTTAAAATTAGGGAGAAATGTTATTTATTATGAAAATAAAAGCAGAAAATCTGCTTCCCTATTGTAGAAGGACCATACGTCAGTGGTAGCCAGGACACTGACTCCAGCACACAAGACCATCCTGCAGACGCATGTGACATGAACACACATATCACAAGAATTATAGTATAAGCATGTGGATGCATGGTGAGGACTAGAAGGAGGTTCTCCAGCCTGTCAAGAGTAGTCGTGGCTGTCTGGATTTCAGGTAATTTCTATTTTCTTTCCCCTTTCGTTAACAGATTAAGTATTTTAGAATGTCTGTGTACTTTTTTATAATCAGAAAAAAAGAATAATGCTGTAATTTTGAAAAACAGGTATAGTCTTCATGAAAGAAATCAGTAGTTGCACTATACTCCATGCTGATAAAACCATATCTTAGGCTCTCACTTACCTACCAGCCTGGAAGAAGCAGTGACTATGTTGTGAACTGCCTGTGGAGGGGGCCAGATCCAAGGAAACTGGGGACAGCCTCCGCGACTTCTGACCTACAGCCAGCAGAAAACTGATGCCCTCAATACTAAAGCTGCAAGGAAGTGAGCTTGAAAGTAGATTCTTACCAAGTCAAGTCTTAAGATAAAAACATTTTCTGACCGACACCTTGATCGCAGCCTTGTGAGACCCTAGAGCACAGGACCCAATTAACTCATGCCTGGACTCCTGACCTATAGAAACTGCGAGACAGTAAATGTGTATTGTTTTAAGCTGCTGAATTTGTGGCACGTTTTAATTAATACATATACCTACTAGCCGCGTGTGAGATGCTTTACATCCTTGCCAACTCTTTACACATTCTCTTTGAGAATGTGTGATACTCTGTTGTTTCTGTGAGAGATCACTCTTGACTGCTTATTTAGAATTTAACAGATGTAGGAAGAGTTTTCCTTTTAACTTTGGCCATGCTGGTGGGTATATATTGTGATTTTAATTTTAATTTTCCTGCTGATTAATAATGTTGGGCACTTTTTAATATGCTTATTGGTCATAGGGTATATTATTTTATGAAATGCCTTGCAAGTATTTTTCTCATTGAAAAAATTGAATTGTAAAGGAATACCTGAGACTAGGTTAAAAAAGAAATTCAGCCGGGCTTGATGGCTCATGCCTGTAATCTAAGCACTTTGGGAGGCCAAGGCAAGAGGATTGCTTGAGCCCAGGAGTTCGAGACCAACCTGGGCAACATAACGATACCTCATCTCTACAAAAAATAAAATATTATCTAGGCATGGTGGTGAGCGCCCATAGTCCCAGCTACATGGGAAGTTGAGATGGAAGGATTGCCTGAGCTCAGTAGGCCGAGATTGTGGTGAACTGTGAACATGACACTGCACTCCAGCCTGGGTGACACAGTGAGACTCCCACTCAAAAAAAATAATTGAGTTGCCTATCTTTTTGTTACCGAGTTTCAGGAATTACTTATATATACTGGACATGAACTTTTGTAGGATATGTGGATTAAAAATCTCTTCTCTCATTCTGGGGCTTGCCTTTGCACTCTCTTACTAGTGTCTTAATGAAAACAAAAATCTTCTCAATTTTAAATTTAAAAAATCTTAGGTTTAGTGTCCAATCTTGAACATCTAATAGAGGCCCTTCTTCCCTGCAAACAGGTCATGCTATTTACGAACACACCTTTATATGTCTTTGAGGGGTATCAGAATATGCCACCCCAAAATATGTCATTTTGGCATAAGGATTATTTTGAGCTAACTGCTATTTATTTATTTATCTATTTTTAATATTTTTAAAATTTAAATATGTGGGGTACAATTCAGGGTTAGGTATACAAATGTTCATCATGCAGGGATCCTTGTTGATGAGGTGAGTACCCCCTACCCCGGCAGATTCCCACTTCTGCCAATTCAGGCCCTGCACTCCCTTGGCAGTTTCCCACTACTGCCAACCCTTTTCTTATAGTGTTATGATAGTTGTTCAAGGTTCGCTTATGAGTGAGAATGTGTGATACTCTGTTGTTTCTGTGAGAGATCACTCCTGACTGCTTATTTAGAATTTAACAGACGTAGGAAGAGTTTTCCGCCCTCCTCTAATCTACCTAAAAAGCGGACATAAATTTCCCTTTGAAGAAGGTGCTTCCCTTACCAGGGAGAGAAGAGTGACCCTTATCACAGAAGGTGGGGAGAGAAGGCCAAGTTAAATTTGCATAAACAGACTTTACTAAAATAGCCCTTGTCTTCCATTAGTTCTCTCATATATTTCCTAGTTACTGTCCCACAAATTATCAGCTCTTAAAGCTAACGCCCTCTTTCTTTTGTTAAGAGTATATAAGCCCCAGAGTTTGTTCACTTCTATGAGTTTTACTTGTTTTCTGTGAACTGTGCATGTAAATATTAATTTTAAAATGTGTGCCTTTTCTGCTACTCATCTGTCTTTGTTAGTTTAATTGACAGGCCACAGGCAATGACCCTGAGAGGTCTGAGAGGATATAGGAAAAGTTTTTCCTTCCTGACATCTTCTGGAAGCAGGGTAATTAAGATGGTGAGAAGTCTGGAAAGCGTGCCCTGTGAAGATTAGTTGGGGGATGTCAAGCTTGTGGAAGAAAACACTGCTGGGGTGGAGGATATGTGGGAGGGCTGTTGTTAAGGTGGAGAGGAGAAGAAAGAAAGGCAGTTAACATTTGTTAACATATACTAAGTGTCTGACTCTGTGCTAGGAGCATTAGAATATTTAATCTTCAGATAAGAAAACTGACAGGATGAGGTGGCTCAGCCTCTAATCCCAGCACTTTGGAAGGCCTACAGAGAGGATTGCCTGAGCCCGCAAGTTCGAAACCAGCCTGGGCAACTTGGTGAGACTTTGACTCTACAATAAATCACAGAAACTAACTGGACACAGTGGCGTGCATCTGTAGTTCCAGCTACTTGGAAGGCTGAGGCAAAGGATCACTTGAACCCAGCAAGTCGAGGCTCTGGTGGCCGTGAGTGTGCCACTGCACTCCAGCCTGGGCGACAAGAGTGAGACTCCAACTTAAAACAAAAACAAAAACAAAAAACAAACAAAAAAAACCTGAGACTCAGAAAAATTAAATAATATACCAAGAGACCCAGAGTTACAAAGCTAGAAAGTGATGGAGTTTGGCTTCAAAAAGGTCTTGTGGCAATTTCATTCTTAGGTATATACCCAAAAGAACTGAAGAACTTGTACATGCATATTCATAGCAGTACTGTTCACAGTAGCCAAAAGTTGGAAACAGCCCAAATATTTATCAATAGATGAATAAATTGTGGTATATACATACAGAGGAATACTATTTAGCCATAAAAGGGAATGAAGTACTGACACTTGCTACACCTTGGATGAACCTCAAGAACTTTTGCTAAGTGAAAGAAACCAGACACAAAAAGTCACATAGTGTATGATTACATTTATATGAAACTTTCAGAACAGGTAAATCCATAGGGATAGAAAGCAGATTGGGGGTTCCCAGGGGCTCTGGGGAGGGCGGAATGGGAAAAAATTGCTTAATGGATATGGGGTTTGAAAATGTTGGGTGATGAGCCGGGCTCGGTGGCTCAGTCTGTAATCCCGCGCCTTTGGGAGGCTGAGGTGAGTGGATTGCCTGAGCCCGCGGACTCGAGACCCGCCTGGGCAATTTGGTGAGACCTCATCTCTACAATAAATCAAAAATGAGCTGGGCATGGTAGCGCGCGCCTGTAG
>NW_007258431.1:1095163-1167844 GCF_000164805.1 Carlito syrichta | reverse complement strand
GGGCTCAGGCAATCCACTCGCCTCGGCCTCCCAAAGTGCTGGGATTACAGGCTGAGCCAGCGAGCCCGGCCTCTTCTTTTCATTCTTCAAGACCAGCTGTTTCTCTGGAGAGAGTAGAAAGTGGAAGGCACATTGTGGTTCAATATAAATGAGAAAGTTCGAAGAGAGTTATTCAATAGTGTAATGGGCTGGCTTGTGTTGTATACTTACACTAGAAGTATTCTAGCAGAGACTAGACAACTCTCTATAATCAGTATTATAGAAAGGACCTCTGAATCTCCCTCCATGATTAGATTCCAAGATTTTATCCTTTTGAATAGTTTCTCTCTTGGGGAGACCAGAATTCAAGCATAGCACAAAACAGAGTATAGTCAAATACGGGTCTTGATGGTAGAGACTACAAATAGAAGAAAATATAAACGGAAGATGACCAGTTGTGATAATGAGGATTAGTTTTTGTTTTTTACATTATATTTTTGGAGAATGCTGAAAAACTAAGCAAACTGCTAATGTGTCAGTGAAAGTGTTATGTGTTTATTATGCAGCATTCTATAAATGCTATTACTTATTCACCTATTGTAGAATTTTAAAAATGAAGTCAGCTGAAAACAAAGTTTCTTTTCACAAAGTTTACCTAGATGGTCAGTGGGATTTGCTGTGGGGACAATGTCTGAGGAAGCAAAAGTACTCTTGTTGAAAAGCTAAGATAGTGATTTGCTCATGGGGAGAGCCATAAATCTACAAGGTTCAGTGACCTGGATGTGAAGGACAAGCCCAGGCTACATCTGAACATACAATTCACATCACTGGAGAGAGTATAGTCCTTTCAAGAAAGAAGGACTCTAAGCTACCACCCCTCTTGTCTGGCTGAAAGGGAGTACTCTGCCGAGATCTAAATGGAAGGTCATTCATATTGGAATACATGCCCATATTTCTTGTATCTATTTTAAGTAAGGAAGTTTCTGAAGTTAATAGGGAGATTTTTAAGGTTGAAAGCAATATAGCATACTGGTTGAGAGCAGTATAGCAAAGTGGTTAACAGCTTGGACTCTGAAGTTCACTCGAAGTTAAATCCCAGCCCTGTCACCTGCCAAATTACTCTCTCAACCTTTTATGACCCGTTTTCTCATCCGTCAAAAGGGGAAAATAATAGTACCTGTCTTATAGGATAGTTGTGAGCAAGATCTTGGCACCACCCTTGGTACATGGTAAGTATTCTGTAACGTCAGTTAGTGCTGCCTGAAAAAAATTTTTTAATGAAAAACAAAACAAAAAACAAGATGTGTACTAAAATGAGAAAGATCCTTTTGGAACAAAGGAATTTCAAACATTTATTCATCCAACAAATAATCATCTAGGTCCAAGGGCCTTGCACTGACTGACTTTTACGTATAACACACGAACAGTAAACCCTATTATTGCGTAGTTCCGCGTGATGAGGGCCCGTTTATGAGACGTAAACATCAAACATCGTGCACTGGTCAACGGAATCTCCCAGGGGGCTTTGCGACTATCCCTTCCAGCAGCCCCAGGAGCAAGAGGCAGACGCAGGTCATTGGGCTTGTGTCGTTTTCTAGCAGATTGTGAGGTGGAGATTAACTGACATCCTCCCTTGGCGTTTCTCCTCCTCAGATTCTTTATCTTTTAACTCTTAGGGTCCCTTTTCGGTTTCCAACTTGCTCTTTGTCATGCAAAGTTCCTGACTTCAACCGTGAGCTTTGATTACAGGGCCTGAGCCTAATTTTTCCACTCATCAATGCCTGAAGTCCAGCAGGCACTGTGGTTTATTTGTTTCCTGATTTTTATTTTCTTTCTGAGCTCAGGCACTTCACTCCATTCTGCTTACCCCCTTAGCCCTCATGTTCCCACGTTTGCTTGTAACCTTTTGCCCAGCCCCTTCCCGTTCCCTCCTTTTTTGTGTTTTGCGCGCATAGGACGCAGCGCCTGTTCTTCCGCTTGCCCCGCCCCTCGCGTCGTTGGGGTCCCCGCAGTCCCCTCTTCTCTCATTCTGCCCCTGCTTTCCTAGTCCTGATACACGCCAGGTGGGTGGGCAACTCGGTGGCGAGACGACCCTTCTGCCCCCGCTGGCGAGCACGTTAACTGCAGTAGCTGCCCAATTCTCACACCTTGGCGTCCCGTCCCTACTCCTCTCGCAAGTCAGGTTGCTCACTCCCCTGGGCCCTTGCGCCCACAGTCTTCCGGATTCCCGTGTTTAGACCCCTGACCCTCCTCTCATTTCGCGCTTTCTTTTTTAGGCTTGGAGGGGGCGGAGTTGGAATGGCTGCACCACCGTTGCCAAGGCGACGCCATGGTTACTTCCGTTGGTTTCAATGCTTCCGGGTTGGCGTTGCGGTGGCGTTTCCGACTGTGGGAGCCTCGGCTTCCCAGTCGTCCGATGAGCTGGAGCAGGTGAGGGGGAGCTCCTGGACTTCCAGGCTGGGGAGCGGGGTTGGGCCGCGTCAGGCCGCGCGGGGCCGGGCTGGCCTGGGTCCCGACCTGGGAGGGGCTTAACGGTCCTCTGGTCTCTCTCTCCCCTCAGCCGAATCCCTTCCCTGTCTTTCACTCTTCTGGCATCGGTGGTTTTACTTCTTCGATTGAACCCTGCTTCCTCGACCCCCTTGGGAGGCCGCCTCCTTCAGGCGCCTCCCTTCTCTCCACGAGCTCGCTCTGACAGCTGAGGAACTGGCAAGATCCTGCTACCCAGAGGGTGAATGGGTATCTTTCCCGGAATAATCCTAATTTTTCTAAGGGTGAAGTTTGCAACGGCGGCCGTGATTGTAAGCGGAGTAAGCAAACACCTCCATTGTATTAGTGTGAGGGATGCTGTTGAAAGATGTCCCCTTCGGTTTCTACCCCCTGCCACTCGTGAGGTCAAGGCATTGAAGGCATCTATTAAAATGCAGTTCAGTTACTTGATTGGGACGACAGCTATTATCAACATGAATTAGTTTCTCAGACAAGGTAACAGCATGGACATTTATAGTTTTCTGTTAGTGATTCCTTGTTTGTTTTTTTCTCTGCAGGGTAGAGGTGCTTACAGTCAGGAACTTTTCCCTCGTTTTCATTCCCTACATCATTAAGTTCTTTGTGTATTTCAGAAGTTTATCATTAACCTCAGTACCAACAAGCATCCTTGTCTGCTGTACTCCGCACCATCCTAAGCTCGTCTTCCTGCCTCTCCCATCTTGTAATCCACTGTGTTTGCTGCAGCCCTAGTAGACTAAGATGTGATGGATTTCCTCAAGTCACTTCCCTGTTTAAAAAAAAAAAACACAAAAACTTGCATCCCTCCCCACAGGCATACCCCTTGGCTCTAAGCCTTTCAACATAACGTGCTCCATATTGTTCGTACTTCTTATCTGATATTGTTTCAGTCAGCAAGGGAATTCTTTGTTCCAGTTAGATTCCTTTCTTCCTTTTCAACCTGCCTCTTCATGCTGTGCTTGTTTCCACATTTTTTTCCCCCCCGGCTCATCCTGTCTCCTCTCCCTTACCTAAACCTATCCAGATTCTGCCTACCCTCTGCCAAGGTCCAATTTAAGTTCCACAAGCCTTTTCAAATTATTCAAGCCTATGCTGATTGTCTTTTTTTTTTTTTTTGAGTTGGAGTCTCACGCTGTCGCCCAGACTGGAGTGCAGCGGCCGCTCCCGGCCACCGCAGCCTCCACCCGCTGGACTCCCGCAATCCTTCCGCCTCAGCCTTCCGAATAGCCGGAATTACAGGCATGCGCTACCATGCCTGGTTGATTTTATGATTTATTGTAGAGATGAGGTCTCGCTGCCCAGGCGGTTCTTGAACCCGTGGGCTCAGGCAATCCACTCACCTCAGCCTCCCAAAGGTGCGGGTTTATAGGCTGAGCCACCGAACCCGGCTCTGATTGTCTTCTTTTCTGTGCTCTTCTTGCACTTAAAGTTTGTACTTCACAGTTTAGCACTTAATTTTCTCTAATGAAAAGCTTTGATTTCTTTCACCAAATTATAAGCTCTTAAAAGGCAAGTAAGTACTATATTTAAACTATATTTCATACAACTTTTATCCTCACCCCATCTTCTTGTTTATTCAGGAAAGATGAGTTGAATGGTAAATATTATCTTGGTGTTAGAATGTGTTTCTGTGTTTTTCAGACATGACGATTATACTCAAAGCACATTGCAGGTTTGAGAATTTAGTATTCCTTCAATAAATATTTGCTTGGCTCTCCATTGTTACCTTCTGAATCTGAGAATCTCTAATACTTACTCGTTCTTAAAGGAGAAAGCAAGAAAGGCACCCAGAGTTTCCTGACTAGATCTTTGGAGTAGTGCAGGGTTGTTTAATTTGTATTCTAGGACATTATTATTCTCACTCACTAGGCTATTCAATTTTCCATAGTTAGATATTTAGAATAAATGTCTGCATTTGGAAGAAAATTTTCATTGACTTTATATAATAAAAGTATTTAGCATACTGTATTTTTATTTTAACTTAGATATGACGTCTCTCTTTTTACCCATATCTGAGGTTAGCCTCCACGAGTTAAAATAATTTTTAGAGGGCTTGGAGTATTTTACATAAGTAATTCTCTGTGACAAAAGCTAGGGAAAAATATTCATAGGCAGAGACTATCTGGGAATCAGGAGAGTGGCATGTACAGGGTGTATAGCATTGGCCAGTCCCGGCAAGTTACCTTCCTGTTTTTCTCTGTAATCTCTTACCTACAGGCTGCATACGTACATAAAGGATGTTGCACTGGAAAATCAACTAAGTATTTAATGGGTGTGTACTCAATTCTGTGCAAGCTGTTCTCTGGGTTATAAAAAGTACTGTGAGATTATGGTATCTGCCCTTAAGGATCTTACCTAGTTAAGGGAGGAAATAACATGGGGCAACTAGAAGATAAACCTCATCCTAGTCATTAGTTTTATGCCAGAGATTAAGATATAGTAGGGATAAATAAAGTTTCAAAAATACACACCTGTAGAATAAGTGTGACATATGCATGCACGTATACAGCCTTATGTAAAAGTCACCGAGATTTCACCTGACAGTCTAATGATTTGGTAGTATGATATGGCCCCCCGGAAGAACGACTGCAATTTTCAGCTGTAGTAATTGAAATGTAGTATATAGAATGAAGAAAATGATCATGGATATTTGGCCTGAGAAAGATAACATGTAGGAGAACAAGGTAGTGGTCTTCAAATATTTGAATGAGTCTTCTAGGGAAAAAGAATAAATTTGTTGCATATTGCCTTCAAAGACTGGGTGCAAATTAGAGGAAAACAGACTTTTAGCTTGATATGAGGAAGGATTATTTAAAATCAGACCTAGCCGGGCTCGGTGGCTCGGCCTGTAATCCTGCGCCTTTGGGAGGCTGAGGTGAGTGGATTGCCTGAGCCCGTGGGTTCGAGACCCGCCTGGGCAACTTGGCGAGACCTCATCTCTACAATAAATCAAAAATTAGCTGGGCGTGGTAGTGCACACCTGTAGTTTCAGCTACTTGGAAGGCTGAGGCAGAAGGATCGCCGGAGCCCAGCGGGTCAAGGCTGCGGTGGCCGGGAGCGGCCACTGCACTCCAGTCTGGGCGACAGAGTGAGACTCCAACTCAAAAAAAAATTAAATAAATAAATAAAATAAAATAAAATCAGACCTAATCAAAGATGTTGCAGGATTTCTTCATAGGATTATTTTCTAACATCGGAATGAAAGAGATTTTTCTGTCAGGTGGGTGTAGGGAGGTAGTGGTAGTGGCAGTATACTCAGATTTGGATTTGACTAGTGGTCCCCAGATTTTTTAACTTCATGGGTGAGTAAAGTTTAAATGAAATTGTGGGGAGGGGGCACAAGTATATGGTAGTCAGCCTTATTTTGCCAAGTAAAGACGCTAGACAAAATAAACTACCAACTAACTACTGTCATTTCATATAAGAGAGATGATTTTTTTAAAATGCTCCAAGAGTAAGAAGAATGATATCTAACTATAGATAGCTCTCAAATTAAATACATTTACCTGAAAAAAGGCACCATGTGCCCTTTTTTATTTCACTTCAGAATTGTGAAAACTATCGTAGGGAACCACTGGGCTAACTAGCCTAAGATTGAGTGACTGGTCTTTTTACTTCCTGCTGTGGCTTCCTGCAGAGGCCTTTCACTGATTCATTATTGCTTCCTGAACACTAGGCACATTTTCCTTATTAAAGGGCTGGGTAGCATTTAGTAAGGTTCTGATAGAGGCTTTCACTGTAATCAAAAGAGTTGAGAGAAATTGTAAAGAGAGTTTTGGACAGAAGCACAGTAGTCGTTTAAAACATTTAAGACTATTTTGGGTAGTCTCTAAATTTGTGAATGGAAAGTGGAATGTGATGTTTTTTCCCACAAACTCAGAGAGGATATATACCATGATCCTGCTATTCCATCCCTATTCTCTCACCATATGTGTCATGTTTTACTATCAATTTTAATCTGAAAATGTGAGTATATTTAAAAATGTTGATAAGGTAGATTTAGTCTTTAAGACTCTTATTTCAAGCTGCAGCTGATATTCGAAGTGCTTGTTCCTACTTTCCTTGTTAGAATTTCTTTTACCAGCTTTCCTCCAAAAGGGCCATTTATTTCAGACTCTTTCTGTGCTGTGTTTGAAAGGAAGCCTCCACAGTTATTTTTGTGCCCTGTAGCTAAAACATTTGTCTGTGTGTTTGTTACCTTTTATGGAAAATTGTTCTATGCTTAGTTACAGAGAAATTCTTTGTGTGGCAAAACCTTATCTCCTCTAAAGAGATACTGTGACTCAAAGGTGCTAACCCCAGATTGGGCAATGGGGGAGGTGGACAGCAAGTAATATCCATTAAAATGTAAATTGGGTACTTAAATTTTCAAAAATGTAATCATGATAATTAGGTACTAGTTATTGAGCTAGGTGCCAGGTACTTTTGTAGATATTTTACATATATTATTTAATTTTCACAGCCCTATGGTACAGTTTTTATTATTAGTTCCATTTTACAGTTCAAAAAATGGAGGCATAAAGAGATTACATAACTTGCTCAGGGTTACAGAACTAGTAAGTGGTGGAGTCAGGATATGAATCTGGAGTTAGGATTTGAATATACGCAGTCTAACTTCAGAGTCTTCATTCCTGACCATGTTTATGGAAGTTGCTTTTGAAATTCAGAAGTTTACATATTGTGAAGCTCTGAGAAAGGACTATTTGAAGGTAATCGGGGAATATATGCTAAGAAAAGCTATTACTTTGAGGAATAGGATTTAATAGGTGATGCCTAGAACAGCAGTTCTTACGTGTAGAAGCATCAGCATTCTTTGTGAACTTGCAAATTCTCAGAGTCTAGATCACTAATCAGAAACTCTAGGGGAGAGGTCAGAAATGTATGTGTCAGTACATTTTATTCTAGATGATTCTGGTACACGCTAAAATTTGAAAGCCATTGGCCTAGAGGCCAGAGCTGTGGGGAAAAAAAATCCAAGAGAGAAAGAGCTGAGAATGGCAGAAGAAGAGAGGAAAGCTGAAAAGATGCAAGATGACAAATCTAATGGAGGCAGGATGGGGAAGGAGGAAAGGGAGACTGAGAGCAGCATACATTGTTAAGGAACCAGGACAGAAAAGAACAGTATTTGTATGTATGTGTTTTAAAAGGCCAAGGAGAAGGAAAGGGAGATCCTCTAGATGGATGTATGTTAAATGTTAGAAGAGAGACTTCATTCATATTGTTGTCATTCCTCTGGGGCCTAGAAGAAAGGTGAAAAGGTGCTTAGCTCAACCTCAGCTTAGTTGAGGGGCACAGTTTTATATAGCTAGAAGTAAGCTAGAGGAACTAAAACTCTAAAGTTTAGTGGGAAGGTGTGAGGGCTCATAGTATGAGAGGATAGTGGTATGAACCTGTGCTTTGTACCTGAATCAAGCTAACTAAATACCATGAACTGCTTTTATGAGATGCCTTGGCCTATATAATTTGAATTCCAGATTCCTTCACTTGTAATTATCTAGTTGAATGTCTAAGTTGGGTGTGCTGGATGGACTGAAGTCTCTTTGGGTGGGAACAAGTGTAACATTAAAGAAACTAGATAGAATGAAGGGCACACATTGATCTTTGAGTAAATAGCACGCCTGTCCCTACAGAATGGCAGTAAAGAACAAATTCATGATCATCCAGCACACAAAACAGATCCCCATTTGGTGGGTTTCTTCCTCTTCATCTGTTTTATTTACTAATGTTGATCTAAATTTTATGATCAGATGCTAACAAATGCCCCTCGCTTTTGTGCCTTGTTCTGATTTGTGTTTATCTTTAGCACCAGAAAAGTGCCACTGTAAGCCATGAGATGTCTGGTCTGAATTGGAAACCCTTTGTATATGGCGGCCTTGCCTCTATTGTTGCTGAGTTTGGTAAGAATGTGAAAAATGACAAATATCCATTTTATGGTATAGATGATAGTATATGGTGAGAGTTATTATTAGTGAAAACTAGAGGAAAAAATTAAAAGCTCTTCCTATTTGTTTTAAAAATTATTGTTTCAAAGCTATCAAGTAATATTTCAGAGAAAATACTAATGGTATGACAAATGAAGTTAAGAAAAGTCAAACTTTGGAAGCTTTTTTGATAGTTGTGATTTGTCAATTTGCTAGACTTAAGAAATAATACATGAAAATCTTGAAGGAGTTGGATATGATAGGAGTTTTTGCTATGTTCCTGTGCTTATGGTCTTCCTTTATGCTAAGTTGTTTATAACTTTTCTTGTAAATATCTAGATTTTTTTTTAGGTGCATGAGTCTTTGACATTATACAAAGAGTTTAAACAAATATATCAAACAATTACAGTTCAGTGACTCTTAAAACAACCATCAGTCAGTTTCAAGGACATACTGTTCCACAATTTCCCATAAGTTGAGGTTCTCCATTGCAGTTGCCAGTAGTTCTTTGTCATTTATCTGCTTATTGATGTCTTCTTCCATTGAGTAGGTTCCTTCAGAAATGTGTATTTCCAACTTATGTTTAAATGGTAAACACCGCTGAAGTTTTACTCTTAAGCACAGCCCAGTAAGAGTCACCAAAGAGCAATGAGGTACTGTCAGCATAAACCTGATAATAACCAGATAGTCTTCTTCATTTATCTCCTGAACCTCCATACAACTTTCTGTTACTATTTCCAGTTCTTCTAAAGTATTGGGCTTTTCTGGGTCCTAGATAGTTCTAATCAGATCATAAACCTCTAGCACTTTCTCTTCCATGATCCAGGGCTGCTGGGCAACTCCCTGCTCAGAGAGGCCCGAAGGCCACAGACCCTGCTCAGCATCCAGGAGAGCAGCCCGGACACACGCTCCATCCTCACGCTCTGCCATCCCTCAAATATTTAAACCTCTGGCCCGTTTTGGAAGAAAACTTACTAACAAGATCAAACAAGATTCTTTATTTGATTTAAATTTTGAAATATTTTTAGATTGTGATTATTTCATCTTTCAGATTTTCTCTTTCCTAAACTATTCATAAGTGACAACAATCCACCAGTCTTTGTTGACTTTCTTGGCCTATGCAGTGGAATTGTGATAGTCAGGTCATCAGTGACCAGAGCTACACAATAACCTTGTTTATTTATTTATTTTTTAGGAGATAGGGTCTCACTCTGTCACCCAGATTGGAGTGTAGTTGTGTGTCACCATGCCTGGCTGTTTTTTAATTTTATTTTTTGTAGAGATGGGACCTTGCTATGTTGCCCAGGCTGGTCTTGAACTCCTGGCCTCAAGTGATTCTCCTGCCTTGGCCTCCCAATATGCTAGGCTTATAGGTGTGAGTTATCACACCCATTCTCACTTTGTTAGTTTTAGACTTTGAAATATTCCTTGAAATACAGTTTGTCAAAGTAACATCTACTTCTATGCGTTGACATAAGAGAATGAGGCTTGGTTAAATAAAATTTTCCCTCAAACAGTCTGCTGGTTTGTGTCCTGAGTAACTTAAGAAACCAGGATGAGTAGAACCAAATAGGACTTTGCCATTATCTTTCATTATATTAAGGAACTGTTTGTTTCTTGTAAACAGATTTTAAAAACCCACAAAACTTTGTGATAGTACAAAGGAGTATCTGGAACAGCAACCTCATGCTTCCTATCTTAGTGAACATTTGGGGAGATTTTGTGAGGCAGAGGTGAGGAGATTTCAGGTGGGAAGGGGCAGGAGGGAGACTGATAGAATTATTATTATTATTATTATTATTTGAGTTAGAATCTCACACTGTCACCCAGACTAGAGTGCAGTGGCATGCTCCTGCCCTCCGCAGCCTCTACCTGCTGGGCTCTGGCGATTCTTCCGCCTCCGCCTTCCGAGTAGCTGGAACTACAGGTGCGCGCTACCATGCCCTGCTAAGGGAGACTAATAAATGCCACATCATATGTTACAGATGAAACAAAAACAGCATTTAAATTATGTTTGCATTTATAGTATATTAGGACGGTCTTTATTATGTCATGGTTTCAAGTATTCTGTGGGTCAAATGGTGCTGCCTCTATACAGTAGAGTACATTTCATTTATCACATACAACTCTTGTCCTCTGACAGTGGTATTCTAGTAGAGCTCTTCTATATGTTATAAAAAGTACTTTGCCTTATGTTTCAGACATTGTCATTGTCTTATATTTAGCCAAAATGTAACTATGACTCTTATGAAATACTTTTAAATGAGTGTGCTCTTTTCTAGGAACTTTTCCTGTGGACCTTACCAAAACACGACTTCAAGTTCAAGGCCAAAGCATTGATGTTCGTTTCAAAGAAATAAAATATAGAGGGATGTTTCACGCCTTGTTTCGAATCTATAAAGAAGAAGGTGTTTTGGCTCTGTATTCAGGGTGAGACTGGATTTGTTCCTTATATCATGACCAGAAATGCTTTTTAAAGGAGCCATATATTTCAGCTGTCTAATAGTTCGTTCCCTTCATATTTGGTATTTTAACTTGTAATTCAACATTGATGTGCTAGTTTATATATCGCCTGCTTGCAGTTCTTGAGATTTGGATTTTGTGTTCATTTGGCTATAAGTGATATATTTTTAAATGGATAGATCATCATAGCTTGTGTTTCCCCTGGTTTCCTGATAGTCATCAACAGCTGTACCAATTAATTGTACATATATATTTTGCGATATTTTTCCTGAGGTGACAAATACTTTCTCTAAAAATTTCTTCTTAAATCAGCCGGGCGTGGTAGCGTGTGCCTGTAATTCCGGCTACTCGGAAGGCTGAGGCGGAAGGATCGCCGGAGACCAGCAGGTTGAGGCTGCGGTGGCCAGAAGCGGCCACTGCACTCCAGTCTGGGCGACTGAAACTCCAACTCAAAAAAAAAAAAAAAAAAAATTTCTTCTTTAAAGAAATATTATTCTGGCAGTTTAAACAGAAAATGCAGAGTGAGAGAGCGGAAGAATCATCTTTTTTTTTTTTTGGTCAACTTTTGATTTGCTATCAGTTTGTGGTTTATTGTGTAGTTTGTAGTTATTCTGTCTGCTGCCATTTTCCTAGCCCACTCCTACATCGAGGGTAACAGTTTATTGCTCAGAGAATAGCCATCAATTTTATTATTAACCTATGTTAGATTTTATTTAAAATATCATTTTCTTTGGAGGGAAATCAAGTAGTACATCCTGAAGCAAGTGATTTGTGGATCATCTGTTTTACCTTGTTCTTTCATCAGCGTAGATAATCACAAGATTTTTTTTTCTGATACCAGGCAGTAAAGTCAGAAATATGCATATTCAGTTATCATTTAAAAATCCTAACCATTTGAGCGACTGCTGTCTTTCTATTTATACCTCTTAAAGGATAGTTCTGCAATTTGGAAGAATCTCAAAGGAGGTATGAGTGAGAACGTCTTCAGTTTAAAGGAGAACTTAAATAGGGTGAAATCTTGGCTCTAGTATCTCCTTGTTGATAAGATTAAAGATATGTCTGCAACTGTTCGGAAGTAGAGGTTGGTTTTTAAAAAATTCTATTAGGTGGGTAGTAATGTATGTATAGTTCTTTTTATACATTGCTGGGTTTAATTTGCTAGTATTAAGGATTTTTGCATCTAAGTTCATGAGAGATAGTGGTCTGTAGTTTTCCTTTTTTGTACTGTTTGTATCTGATTTTGGTGTCAGGGTAATACTAGCCAAAATGAGTTGTGCCCCATTCCCTCTTCTGTTTTCTGGAAGAGATTGCGTAAGATTGGTGTAAATTCTTCAAACGTTGGTAGATTTCCCCCCCATGAAATTATCTGGGCCTGGAGATTTCCTTTTTGTGAACTTTTAAATTATAAATTCAAAATCTTTAATTGTTGTCTCAGTTTGGGTTGCATAACAAAGTACCATAGAATGGGTGGCTTATAAACAACAGAAATTTATTTCTCATACTTGTGGAGGTAGAGAGTCTGAGATCATGGTGTTAGAATGGTCAGGTTCTGGTGAGAGCTGTCTTCTGGGTTGCAGATTGCCAAGACTTTTCATCATATCCTTACAGGGCAGAGAGATTTCTGGGATCCCTTTTATAAGGGCACTAATACTATGTATAAGGGCTTCACCCTCATGACCTAATTACCCCTCAAAGGCACTGCCTCCTAATACTATCACATTGGGGGTTAGAATTTCAACATTGATTTTGGGAAGATACAAACATTCAGTCCATTGCAATGGTTATGAGTCTTATTCAGATTACCTTAGTTGAGTTTTGGTAGTTTGTGGTTTTCAAGGAATTTGTCCGTTTCTTCTAAGCTGTGAATTGATGAGTATAAAATTATTTATAGTATACTCTTACATTTTTAATGGCATCAGGATTTGTAGTGCTCTTCCCGGTTTCATTCCTTATATTAGAGATTTGTCTCTTCTATCTTTTTATCTTTGTGAGTCCTTCTAGAGGTTTATAACTTTTCCTGATTTTTTTTGAAGAGCCAACTTTTGATTTCATTTATTTTTCTCTGTTTTCCTGTTTTTCAATTTCATTGACTTATGCTGTTATTTTATTCCCTCTTCTTTGGGGTTATTTTGCTCTTCTTTTATTTATTTATTTTTTTAGTTTCTTGATGTAGGAAATTAGAGTATTGAATTGAGACTTTTTCTAATATAAGCATTTCATGCTATTAATTTCCCTCAGCACTGCTTTGGCTGCATCTCATATATTCTAATAGGTTGACTTTTTTGTTTTCTTTTCAGGTCTGTATTTTAAACATTTTCTTTGATAATTCCTCTGACCAATAGATTATTTAGAAGTAAGTTTAATTTCCAAGTGTTTGAGGATTTTTCTTACTGATTTCTAGTTTGATTCTGTTATAATTAGAGAACATAGTCTGTGTGATTTCATTTCTTTTAAATTTGTTGAGGTTTGTTTTATGATCCAGGATGTGTGCTGTCTTGGTGTTTTATGGGTGCTTGAAAAAATCAGTAATCTGCTGTTGTTGGGTGGAATGAGATGGGTAACAGAAATGAGTAGGCTGTCTAGATATGCATAATCTGCAAATGCATGTTGATTATAATTAACTATCTTTCTCTATTTTTTGGCAGGATTGCTCCTGCTTTGCTAAGACAGGCATCATATGGCACCATTAAAATTGGGATTTACCAAAGCTTGAAGCGATTATTTGTAGAACGTTTAGAAGGTCAGTATACTCACCTTCTTTTGAGGTGATACTGAGAGAGATTATTGGAATCATGCTTAGTGGAAAGTGTTCATAATGGGATGCCTGAGAATAGAGGACAGTCACTATTAGGAAAAAGTGAGCTTAGACTGACAGCATAAATCGTTGCAGAGATGATATATGGGTTAGAGGGACTGACTCTTTAAATTTGTCCCTTTTTGTATCAATGAAAGGGATCTGACCGTCTCAGGAGAAACATGGAATAATATTGCTTGAAAAACTAATGCTATCTTCAGTAAGAGGACTTCAACTGTAAGGCATTTTCTAGCTACCAATTTTAATGAGCTTTAGGTAGGTGGAATAATTTTAAGCTATTATATTCCAGATTCTGATGTACCTATGGCCATCTTACCCACATCTATCATTATTATACGTCTCTGCTGCTGTAGCATTTCCAGTTTGGCATTTTACTAAATGGTTATTTTACCACAGACCTGGGGCTGTTGGATGGTTGGGGAGCGCTGGAAATTCTTTCAGTTAGTAATGTCCTCTAATCACTTTGTTGTCCTAAATCAGCTATTTCTGGAGCTTCTCCTTTGGGGATCCTGAGGGGTTCCCTTCCACCCCTTCCTAAAATAATTTCCTTTCATAGATTCTTCACTTAGGTTTACTTTGTTTCTATTTTTAGGCTCTTCATGGTGGGGAGGAGTAGTGAAGATTGAATTTTCGCTGTAGAACAACATGTTCTGTGGTTTCTTTGTTCTTTTTTTCTAGTTCAGGAGATTTAGTTCTAAATAATAGATTTTTCCACAGTTGACTACAGAAGGCTTCTGTAAATTAATAGAGGCTAGGAGAGATCTAAGGCCTGTTAAAATTAATATTTAGATAACTGTTTTGTATTAGACATAAGATTTTATCTTTTAACATTTAGTTCCTGAATCTTTAGAGTTCATGATTGTCCAGAAAAAGACTTAAAAACATGTTCTTTAGATATTGAAATGGTTGAAGGGAAACTACCATATTCTGAATTTATGTGGAGTATTGACTGTTATAGAAAAGTATAGGATATTCTAGTGTCCTTTAGAAATAATTCTTTTTTAAATAAATAATTTATATTTTACAATTTTTATATACTTTAGTACTGATTTGGGATCTACAAATATTTGAGTTTTTTTATTTTCAGAAGCTTTGTAGTTCCCTTCAGTAGCTCAGTACTCTGTTCTCAGAAGCTGGTGCCTAATACAAGAAGATCTTTCTTTTTTTTTTTTTTTTTTCCTTTTTACAGATGAAACTCTTCTAATTAATATGATCTGTGGGGTAGTGTCCGGAGTGATATCTTCCACTATAGCAAATCCCACTGATGTTCTAAAGGTAAGAGAGATGTATGCAGTGTGATTTGAAAAGAGCATGAACTTTAAGTTAAATTTGAGTTCAGATTCCCACTGTCACTTGCTGGCTGTAAAACATTGGGCAGATCATTTAACTGCATTATAAGCCTCAGTTTCATCATTTGTAATGCAATGTTTACAGCATAGAGTTGTGAAGGATTAGAGATAATATATGTAAACTGCCTATCATTGTACTTGGTAGTAGATGTTCAATAACTAGTAATCAACTTATTATGATATGCATTAATCTGTTGGTCTTTAAACTGGGGTATGCAAGCCCCTATAAGTTCTTTCTAAGGGCTATGCATTTTATAGGAATCAGTTTCCAGATCCCTTACTTCTATTTGTACTCTTTCCTAAAACTGATCAGAGAAGGAATGTGTGTTATAATGGCCCCTTTCTCACTTTAGGAAAGACAAGCATATCCCCCACTCCCTCCAAATTTTAATATAGTAGGGGATACCTGGGATACCCAACAAAGGAATACACCGAAATATAGTTTTTGGAGAAGCCTCCTTTAATAACCTATTTGGGTACCTTAATTCTATAATTCTTGTATTTGCCTGTTTTGTATTTCCATTAAGGGTGAGATTGGCTTTTAAAAAAAATTATTTAAGCCAGGCTCAGTGGCTCAGCCTGTAATCCCGCGCCTTTGGGAGGCTGAGGTGAGTGGATTGCCTGAGCCCGCGGGTTCGAGACCCGCCTGGGCAGCGAGACCTCATCTCTACAATAAATCAAAAAAAATCAGCCGGGCGTGGTAGCAAATGCCTGTAATTCCGGCTACTCGGAAGGCTGAGGCGGAAGGATCGCTGGAGCCCGGCAGGTTGAGGCTGCGGTGGCCGGGAGTGGCCACTGCACTCCAGTCTGGGTGACAGAGTGAGACTCCAACTAAAAAAAAAAAAATTATTTATTTATTATAAAGATGTGGGGTACAATTAAGGGTTAGGTATATAAATACCGATCATGCAGGTACCCTTGTTGATGAGGTATGCCCCTCCCTCCCCTAGCAGTTTCCCTCAATTGCCAGTCCCACCCCCCCACCCCACCCCAACCCCGCCACCGACAGTTTCCCACTACTACCAATCGCTTTCTTATAGCATTATTTAAAAATGGTATATTTTGACCTGTGTTGGGATATTTTGAATTCAGAACCAGAATAGCATAACTTAGTGGTGCTGATTTATTAAGAACACGATTGGATTTCTTTAAGATTTTTATCAAATCACAGACTGAAACATTTCTTTTAATATCAATTTTCATCTTACTTTATTTCATTAAATGGTGAATATTTTCTACTTATTAACTTATTTAAACTTGTGATTAATTAAAAACAGGTAGGTGAGGGGATCCCAAAGTTTTCAAAAAGTATTTTAAAATTACTTTAAGGGGATTGTGAGAAAAAGAGGACAGACACATGCTTCATCTTGAGCACTAGTGAAACCACAAAGTGGCTAGGTTCGTGAAGGAGAGATTATTGCATTTCAGAGTTTTGAGAACTGAGAGAGTGACTTGAAGAACAACACACGTGAAAGAAACCACTGGTGGTGGTTGATGGAGAAATGACATGAAATAGTCTCTCTGGACTAACGTGAGAGTAATTTAGCTACAGAATTTTTATATCATTTTAGATTTACAGAGCAAGTATTTATGAAGAGAATTGACTGTGTCCTAAAACTCTAGAATGTGTGCAGTATAATTACATTTGTTAGAATGTGCTTTTCTTTTTTTTCACCGTTTGAAGGATTTATTGCAATAGATGACACATATCACGAGCCTGAAATATGTGAAAGTGGTAAACAACAACTCTTCTTTCTCTTCCTGCTTCGTTTCCCTTCTCGTTTTCTTCATCAACCTTATTTTTCTTCCTTTTCTTTTATGTATTTCTCGTATCATTCAGTTTTTCGTGCCCTTCCTTTCCTTCTCCTTTCACATTATATAAATCTCGAGTGCAGGAACAGTTTTAGTACTTGTGATAGACTTCACGGCAGTTAGCACAGAATGTGCTTTTCAAGAATAATATTTTACGCTCTGAAACTTTGTTTCTTATCTGTCTGGATTCTAGACTTAATGACCTAAGTGATTCCCTTCAATTTCCCATCCCACCCACCTGTCTGGCAGAATCGTTGACCAACGGCACAATCCACCTTTTCCTTTCTTATGCCTCAGTAAGACTAAGTAGTGGTGGGGAGAAAAGTCACAGACTGTGACTGTGCCAATATGATTTATGAACTTGATTGGGCTGTTTAGTCCTTTCAGTTATCCCTGGCAGTTCTTTCTCTGATCCCCGAGGACATTTAAACCTTCAGACCTTCTCTTTAGCTCCTCATTCCTCTTATTCTCTGCAGACAATCCCACCTCCTTGCCTTACACCTCTCCACTTTCTGTTTTTTCCTTCCTTCCCCTATAAACTTACCTCTATACCCATCTTTACCTTGTCTCTAATGTAGTGGTTTTCAAAGTGTGATTCTCCAGACCAACATCAACAGCATCACCTGGGAACTTGTTAAGAAATGCAAATTTTCGAGCCCTATGCCACACCTGCTGAATCAGAGAGCGTGGGATGGGGTCCAGTAGCCTGTTTTGACAAGCCCTTCAGGTGATTTTGATACATGATCAAGTTAAAAAAAAAACCAAAACCTTGCTTTACTCTGCTTTTCTGTTTCATCAGGGGCCTTTCTCTATCCTTTTTCTCGCTTATCTTCAAACTCTTTGCTGGTTATCTCCCCTCAAAGGATAAATATGTTCAAATTCTCTATCCTAAAATACTTTTTCTTGACCCTCTGACCTCAAAACCCCGCCCTATCTCTTTTCTTCCCGTCTAATCTAGATTTTACAAAAGAGTAGTCTTTACCTTCTGTTTCCTCCAAAGCCTGCTGTACTCACTCCTGCTGCTTGACTGAAACTACTCTCCCCAGGGTCAGCAAAATGTCCACATTATCCAATTCAGGGAACATTTCCGTTCTCATCTTACTTAACGTGTTTTGACTGATTCCTTCTGCTTGAAGTTCCCCTTTAATTTTGTCACCACGATATTTAGACTTTGCTTCTGGTTTTCATACTCCTTGGTTTCATTTGTGGGCTTCTTTTTATGCACATACCTTAGATCTTTCTCTTTTCTCACTCAGTGTTCCATCTTTAGCTCTTTTCTCCTCTACAGTCTTTCTTTGGTTGACCTTTTTCATTCTTAAGACTTTAGCTCTTACTCTATCAGTTAGGTTATAGGCTAAACTGCTGTACCAAATAAACTAAAAAATACAAGGCCTTAAGCGATATACAAGTTTACTTGTCCCTCATGTAACAGTCAGGAGGAGAGCAGTTTATACTGCTGGGGTGGCTTTACTCAGTGTGTTCATCGAGGATCCAGGTTTCTTCATTTTTATTGCATTGCCATCTCTTAGGGCAGGGATTGGCAAACTACTGTCTATGTGCCAAATCCAGCCCATTGCCTGCTGTAAATAAAGTTTTATTGGATCACAGCCACTCCATTTGTTTATGTATTGGCTGTGGTTGTTTTTATGCTTCAGAGGCAAAACTGAGTAGTCATGACAGAGGCCATAAACCCTACAAAGCCTAATGTATTTATGTCTGGTCCTTTACAGAACAGATTTGCTAACCCTGTCCTATGGTATTGTTTTAACCTGTATGATTGCAGTTGGACCACCATCAAATCTACATTCCAGCCCATGGGAAGAGAGTCAAGGGAAAGCAATTTCCTTGTGTTTTATCAAAAATAAAATCAGATTAAGTTAGGAAAAATATAAGAGAAAGTACAGATTGCGATCCAGGATACTTCTAGTGATAACAGGCTCACCTTCCAGCAGTTACAGCACAGTTTATAAAGCATAGAGGAGGAAGTATTTTGACCTTTTTCATGATTGACTGCTATAAATTATCCTTTTAAAGGCAAACAGCTGTTTAAGCTGATTGTTTATAGTTGATTGGCTTTATTTCACTGAATCATGCTGACAAGGATGTAAAGCTTACATTTTGTGTTTATGATTAGAGATGGCATTTCAGGGGAAATCAGGATGACTTAAGTTTTGGTTACCTGGTGATAGCTGGCTGGCCGTGGGTAAACTGTGGCCTCCATTTTTATCTTTAATGGTTTAAATGTTTAACTATGTAGTTTTTGGCCGGGGAGGTGGCTCAGTCTGTAATCCTGGCAGTTTCGGAGGCCGAGGTAGGAAGATTGCTTGAGACTAGCCTGGGCAACATAGCAAGACTTCATCTGTACAAAAAGAAAAAATTTAGCTGAGTGTGGTGGCGCATGCCTGTAGTCCTAGCTACTCGGGAGGCTTGGGGTAGAAGGAATGTAATTTTTGGTAAACAATTTCAAATATACCCAAGAATAGAGAATAATATATTACAATGAACATCTGTATGTATCACCTAGATTCTACAGCTAAAAGTATGCAACACCTGCTTCATTATTCCTTTTTTCTGAATTATTCTAAAGCACATCCCAGACGTCATTTTTCTCTTCATACTTCGTATAGATCTTGCAAAAGGAATGTTTTCTTACATAACCTTGATGCCATTGTTACACCTAACAAAATTAACATTAATTAACTGTTAATCTGGTAAGCTGTATTCAAATTTCTAGACTGTTTTACATATTTTACAGTTGATTTGCTTATCTTGGGTTCCAAAGTCTGTACATTATATTTAGTAGTTGTTTCTTAAGTACCTTTTACTAGAGTACCTCATTCCTGTCCACACACCCTTGTTTTTCTTTTTGCCATTAACTTGTTGAATAAACTGGATCAGCTGTCCTATAGAATTCCCAAGTTCTAGATTTATGTTTGTTTACTTGAGAGGTCATTTAACGTATTCCTCTAAACCCTCTATGTATTTCTGTAAATGGAAGGCACATCCGAAAAGGTCATACTGAATCATGTGAGGAGACATGCAATATTGAGTTGTCCTGATATTAGGGATGTTAGCATTGATCAGTGGGTTCAGGTGTGACAGCCTGATTCCTCCTTGTTAAGTTTCTTGTTGACCCTTCATCTAATGGCGACCATTACCTGAATCAGTTATTTTAGGTTGCAAAATGGTGATTTTTCTCATTCTTTCCATGTATGTTAGCTAGAATTCTACTGCAAGGACAAACTTTTTCTCATTTAGTAAGGCTGTTTGGCAATTTCCTAAGCAAGAGACAGGGAAGTTTCAAATGTTATTTCTGTTCACATTCCATTCTGAAGGACTTAGTTTCATGGTTATATCTACCTGAAAGGAAGGTTGGGAAATGTCATCTCTAACTGGGGGACCATGTGCTCAGCTAAAACTGATTATTGAAGAAGGGGAGAATAGATTTCGGGGGACAATTAGTAATCTACCACAACTACCCAGATCTGCTGGGTCATCTAAACTAGAAACCTAGATCATCCTTGATTCTTCGATATTTCTTCTTCCTTCTAGTATTGGATCAGGCATCAAGTTCTACAGATTTTACCTCATAAATATTTTTCAAATTTGTTTTTTCACCACAATTCCTGTTGGAAGTCCTCATCCTAGTAGCCTCTTAACTTGTCTCTTCACTCTTCAAGACTTCTTCAAGACTGAAGCCAGAGTGATCTAAATCCAAATCTGATCTACTGTGTATTGCTTCTTTGCCTTTGTGCAGGTAGCTCTCTTTCTCTCTGTAATGCCTCTTCTCCTTTTCCTCATAAATTTGTCCTTCAAGACTGCTCAGAAACAGGGCTGGGACTATGGTGAAACAGGTGAGGCACTTCCCTTGAGTACAAAAGGTAAGAGGGTGACACAAAACTCAGTAATCAACATTTGTATGCAGTACTTTAAAAATCAAAATTAATGCACAAAATTCACGAAGAACCAAATGTTAAAATTTATGTAAATCATCTCACTCACCTCATCCTAATCTTGGCCCTGTTGGATCCTAGCTTTAGTGAAAATTTTGATATTTGATTCATCATGAATTTTTGTGAATTAATTCTGAAGAAAAAAATATTGCACTAAGATATTATTTATCTTGATTACTGAGGTTTTTTGTACCCCCTTACATTTCATGCCTCACATTAATCTTGATCTTGCTCAGGAATCAACTTTTTAAAGAAGTGTTCTACTTACCATAGGGTATTTGTAGCTTTGATTCATCTTTATGATAGTTTGTATTTCAATTTATTTTAAGTTTTTATTTCAAAACTCTTATAGTAACAGTTGATCTCCTAAATAAAAGCTTGCTGTTGTTATATGACTTACCAAGGACATTTGTGGAAACCTAGAATGCTAGACTTGTATTTCATAAAAGTTAGGACTACATTTGGGTCACTAGGATTTAGACAGACTGCTATGATTTTATGTGTACAGATTCTGTGGAAAATTGTGCCAGATTGTCTACATGTCTATTTAATGCCATATTTCCTTTCTTACAACACTCAAAGGCCACTTGGCAGAATATAGTATCATGCTTTTTACAAATGTAAGGTCTTGTAAGCATAAATTATATTTTTAAAAGTTTTGTGCTTTTCATAATTACATAAGCAATGCACATTTAATGTAGAAAAATATGGACGGCAGAGAAAAACACAAAAGAGAAAGATGCTCACTTGTAGCTTTACCACTCAAACATAAACTTGTCAGTATTTTGGATGTGTATATCTATCTAGTTTCTTTGCTATGTTTATGGATGTTTTTAAGTTTATATGTTTTTAATAAAGATGATATGTGTACTACTTTGTAATCTTTTTTCTGTTTGACAGTTAATTTTTGACATCTTTCGATATCAACAACTATTATTCTGGAGCAACATTTTATGACTCCATAGTATTTCATTAAATGGGTGTGTCATAATTTTTGTACCAGTCTGTGTTGTTGTTTGGGGGTATTTATTTATTTATTTTTATTATGAAGATGTGGGGTACAATTCAGGGTTAGGTATACAAACGTTGATTATACAGGTACCCTTGTTGATGAGGTATGCCCCTCCCTCCCCTAGCAGTTTCCCTCAACTGCCAATCCCACCCCCCTCCCCTGACAGTTTCCCACTACTGCCTGTCGCTTTCTTACAGTATTATAATTGTTCAAAGTGTTTTGGGGTATTTAGTTTTTCCTAATTATCTAACTAAATGAATCATTTTATTTTTATTTTATTTTAGATACAAGGGGTACATGTGCAGGTTTGTTACATGGGTATATTGCATAATGATGAGGTTTCAGCTTCTATTGAACCTTTCACCCAAATAGTGAGCATAGTACTCAATAGTAGTTTTTTGACCCCTGCCCCCTTCCCTCCTCCCTTTAGTAGTTCCCAGTGTGTGGTGTTCCCATCCTTAAGCCCATGTGCACCCAGTGTTTAGCTTCCACTTATAAGTGAGAGCATACAGATTTGGTTTTCTGTTTCTGTGTTAATTCGCTTAGAATAATGGTGTCCAGTTGCATTCACATTGCTGCAAAGGACATGATTTTGTTGTTTTTTTATGTCTGCATAGTATTCCATGGCGTATATATACCAAATTTTCTTTGTCCAATCCACTGTTGATGGGCACCTAGGTTGGTTCCGTGTTTTTGCTATTGTGAATAGTGCTGTCATAAACATTTGAGTGCAAGTGTTTTTTGGGGTTTTTTTGGTAAGCGAATTATATTTTAAATGAGTAATTCTCTATACCTGCTGAGTACTTTTTCTTCTTTTTCCCCAAATTTTCTTTCAGCTCCAGAAATGATGGAGTTAGTATGAGGAATGTGAGGCTGAGGAAAATCATCTTTATAAAATACACTTTGACACAAGTTACAGTCTTTCTATATACAGTCTAACTAGTTAATTTAATCATAATAGCAGAGATTTTTCTGATAATTCCCAAATACTTCTTTCTTAATTTTAAAGAAGTGAAACATCACATTTTAGTGCTCTGTGTCAAAACAAAATGTTCACTTTTTATTTTAGATTCGAATGCAGGCTCAAGGAAGCTTGTTCCAAGGGAGCATGATTGGTAGCTTCATTGATATATACCAGCAGGAAGGCACCAGGGGTCTGTGGAGGGTAAGTACTCTTTTTCTGGTACTGTTCTATGCTCTCTGTTCTTAGCATTTGCAAATAATACTTTTTAGATAAAGCCACAAAATTGTGAATTATAACCTAAGAAATAGATAAGAAACTCTTCATCACCTATGAAAGGCCCAAAACTTATCAGTGGTTTTTATTTCTGCATTATGTTTGGGGATTGTATATGTGGGGAAAGTTGTTATACTATTTGAGATACCCATGTTGGCTTGTTCAGATTCAGTGTTTTTGGCCAGTTCTGTACTAATACAGCAATGTGTGTCTCTGTAGTGTTTATGTTCAAAAGTTGTTTTCTAAAACAATTTTTAACTTTATAAAAAATGAAAGATATACTATACTTAAATTTAAAAATAAATTTTTTTTTTCTACAGACAAGGTCATGCTTGCTATGATGCCTAGGCTAGTCTTGAACTCCTGGGCTCAAGCAATTCTCCCGCCTTGGCCTCCCAGAGTGCTGAGATTACAGGTGTGAGCCAATGCACCCTGCAGATATACTATAAAATACTGAGAAAATACAGAAAAGAAAAAGAAATAAAATCTAGTAGTCCCACTACCTAGAGATAATCTGTTAACAGTTTATCATATTATCTTTCATTCTTCTATCTATACTTTGCTTTTATGTTGTCATTGTTGCTATAGTTTTTTAATTCTGTTTTAGTCACGTTATATTATAATATTAATAAGACTACTAGTAGAATATGCTAGTAGAATGGGAAATCTATTAATCAATCTTTAAATAAAATGAGAGCTTTCTATTTTTCTTATTTTGTAATTTTCTACAACTTATTATAAACATTTTCAAGCATAAAGAAAAATGGAAAGAAAATAGAACTGTGAACAACATACCCATGACCTAGATTAAATGAATGTTAAATTTTGATGGTATTTGTTTGATCTATGTATTTATGTCTGTATACACACACATACACACACACACACACACACACACACACACACACACACACCTTTTTTATTTTTATCTAGGCTATATGAAAAAGTAAGTTGCAGACATTCTGGCACTCACTTTCATTATGCATCTCCTAGGAATAAGGATATTCTCCCATATAATAACAATACCATCTAAGAAAATTAACAATAAATCTCTAATACCTTATATCCGGTCCATATTAAAATTTCTTCTATTGATGAGACCAGGCTAATTTTCTTATGGAATGTTTTCTCATGGTGCTTGTTCCTCTATCCCGTGTATTTCCTATAAACTGACAGTTGGGTCCACTGACTTGATTAGATTCATGTTAAACATTTTTGGTAAGAGAGCTTCATAGGTGATGCTATGTATTACATATGGCATCACAGCAAGAGGCACATAATGTTAGGCTATTCCATGAATATTGGTGCCGAGTTTGATTACTTGGTAAGATTATGTCCACCAGATCTCACCATTGTAAAAAGATATGTTTTTCCCCTTGTGCAATTAGCAAGTAATCTGTGGGATGACATTCTAGCAACATGCACATATCCATCTTAATAGCTAGTCCCCTTTTACCTATCGGTTTTAGCATTGTTAGTGATCCTTGAGGTTTGCTTTTTGATAACACCAGGGTACACTTTCTTGATTAGTCTAATTTAAAACCAGAACACATGGAACTAACTAGAACTTTCTCACAAACTGATGCCAAGGGACAAAGAAAGAGCAATAAATAGAATAGGAAATTTTGTCAGGGGAGCATGGCAACTTTATTTCTTACTTTTATTTTATTTTTATTTATTTTTATTTATTTATTTATTTATTTTTGAGTTGGAGTCTCACTCTGTCGCCCAGACTGGAGTGCAGTGGCATGCTCCCGGCCATCGCAGCCTCGACCTGCTGGGCTCCGGCTATCCTTTGGCCTCAGCCTTCCAAGTAGCTGGAACTACAGGCACGTACTACCACGCCTGGCTAATTTTTTGATATTTTGTAGAAATGAGATCTCACCAAGTTGCCCAGGCAGGTCTCGAACCCATGGGCTCAGGCAGTCCACTCACCTCAGCCTTCCAAAGTGTGGGATAACAGGCTGAACCATCGAGCCCGGCTCTTACTTTTATTTTTGATTGTAATAAAGTACACATAATATTAAGCTTACCATCTTAACCATTTTTAGGTGTATAGTTCAGTAGTGTTAAATACCTTTGCATTGTTATGCAACCAATCTCCAGAACTCTTCATTCCAAAACTGAAACTCTATACCCAGTAAACAACTCCCCATTTTTTCCTCCTCCAGCCCCTGGCAACCCCCATTCTGCTTTGTCTATGAATTTGACTACTCTAGGTACCTCATGTAAGTGGAATCATACAGTGTTTGTGGTTTTGTTACTGGCTTGTTTCACTTAGCATAATGTCCTTCAGATCAATCCATGTTGTGGCAAATGGCAGGATCTTCTCTGTTTCTTAAGGCTGAATAATATTCCAGTGTACGTATATACCACATTTTGTTTATCCATTCAACCATTAATGGACATTTGAATGGCTTCTACCTTTTGACTATTATGAATAATGCTGTTATGTACATGCGTGTGCAAATACCTATTTGAGACCCTGCTTTCAACTCTTTTGGGTATATATCCAGAAATGGAATTGCTGGGTTATATAGTAATTCTATGTTTATTTTTTGAGAAACTGAACATAGCTACTTTTATGATCCTGGCTGCTTTCGTGGTCTAGCCACCTAAAGTAAAGAAGCAAAGTACATTGTGTTCTGTCTTTTTCTGGGACAGACATGTTTTATTTGAGTATTAAAAAATAGGAATATTATTTTATTTCAACCAGAAAATATGTTTGCATTTTTCTTCAAGCACATGGTCCTCTTAGTCTCTTATTTTTCTGCTTTGATTGTAATGTGGGTACTAGAATCATTTCACTTTTCTTCCTAATTTCATTGTAAGAAAAAAATGTCATGAGTGTAATAACAAAGTGTAACTGGCACTTACCTCAGAGTTGGAGAGGCAGTAGCATGGCGGGAACTGTGATGAACTGGAGAGTACGAGCCCCCTGGAGAGAGGGCAGCTGCTCCCCAGCTCCAGCCCATTGCTGCCACTGGTTGACAGTGAGTCCAGTGTGTCCAAATCTTCTGGCCTTTTTTTTTTTTTTTTTTTTGAGTTAGAGTCTCACTCGGTCGCCCAGACTGGAGTGCAGTGGCATGCTCCTGGCCACCGCAGCCTCGACCTGCTGGGCTCTGGGGATCCTTCCGCCTCAGCCTTCCAAGTAGCTGGAACTACAGGCACGTGCTACCACACTCAGTTGCCCGGGTGGGTCTCGAACCCGTGGGCTCAGGCAATCCACTCACCTCAGCCTCCCAAAGCGTGGGATTACAGGCTGAGCCACCGAGCCCGGCTATCTTCTGGCCTTTCAAGAGAAGCTGAAAATCTTCATTTCTGTGTGAAATATCTGATTTTTTACATGTTGAAAACTAATTCAGTCCTTTAGAAACACTGTGTGGGCCACACAAAACATGTCTGTGGCCTGATGTTGTCCAGTGGGCTCCAGCATGGAGCCTTACTCTGCCAAAGTAGTGTTCTGTGAAGGTCACCCTCTTTAACAGAGCAAAGCAGGTGGAAGAGTCCCAGACTGTTTGGTTAGCCAGCCAGATTGGCACAATCAAGCATCTCGGCACAACTGCATCACTTCCACTCTATAAAATGAGTTTGGGAACACTTTTTAATGTAACAGTTATCTCAGAAAGCAGTTGTCCTCATGATATGTTATTTTCCATTTTAAATGACATTTAAACATAATTATGAAAGTAAAACATTCAATGTGAAAACATATAAAATATAGAAAGGAAATGAAGATCAATGTCTTTTATCCTAATCCTGGGTGAAGAAAAATATTTTGTTTTGCTTCCTTCTGATCATTTCTAAAAATTTGGCATGTGTATGTATACCTTTTTCCTTGAAGATAGAATAGTACTACCTATAATTTTTTGTCTTGTCTTATTTAACATTATATCATAAGCATGTTCTTGTGGTGTCGTTAATATTCTTCAATAATGTGATGTTTAATGCTCTAGTAACCGTGTGTTGTAATGTGAGCTGTGATGGAAGCATTGTGCTAGTGAGCGAAACACTGGTAGTGTTACCACAGTGGGACTTGTGAGGGAAGAACTGCTTGCCTTTGGTCTCTCCCCTAGCTTCTTGATACCTTTGCTGTCACCCTAGTGTGTGTCCTTTCTGCACATCTAAAAATTCTGTGAATTAAACATGGAAACTCTTTCCTCCCCACTGACTTTTGATTCATAATTTTATTTTATTTATAATAGCTTTATTGTAACAATTTACATATCATAAAATTCACCATCTTTAAAGTGTACAATTTAATGACTTCTAGTATATTCATACATTTGTGCGGTCATCACCACTGTCTATGTTTAGAACATCTTCATCACTAAAAAGAAACCCCTTACCCTTTAGCAGTCACTTCGCATTCCTCCAATACTCCCAGCTCTAGATAACCACTCTACTTTGTGTCTCTATAACATTTGCCAATTTTAGATATTTCATATAAATCGAGTAATATAATATGTGGTCTTTTGTGACTAGTTTCTTCCACTTGGCATACTGTTTTCAAGGTTTACCCATGTTGCAGCACGTATCAGTAATTCATTCCTTTTTATGGCTGAATAATAATTCCATTGTATGGATATACCACATTTTGTTTATCCCTTTATCAATTAATGAGCATTTGGGTTCTTTGCATTTTTTGCCTATTACAAATAATGCTGTTATGAACATTTGTGTACACATTTTTGTATGAACTTATGTTTTCTTTTTTTTTTTTTGAGTTGGAGTCTTACTCTGTCGCCCAGACTGGAGTGCAGTGGCCGCTCCCGGCCACCGCAGCCTCGACCTGCTGGGCTCCGGCGATCCTTCCTCCTCAGCCTTCCAAGTAGCCGGAATTACAGGCATGTGCTAGCCCGCCTGGCTGATTTTTTGATTTATTGTAGAGATGAGGTCTCGCTGCCCAGGCGGGTCTCGAACCCGCGGGCTCAGGCAATCCACTCACCTCAGCCTCCCAAAGGTGCGGGATTACAGGCTGAGCCACCGAGCCCGGCTGTGAACTTATGTTTTCATTTTTCTTGGGCATATACCTAGGTGTGGAATTGTTAGATCTACATTTAACTTTTTGAGGAAATGCCAAATTGTTTTCCACAGTGGCTGCCCTATTTTATATTTTTCACCAGCAGTGTATAAGGGTTCCAATTTCTCCATATCTTCACTAACATTTGCTCTTTTACTTTTTATTTAAAAAAAATTATAGCCAACCTAGTAGGTGTGAAGTAGTATGTCATTGTGGTTTTGATTTGCATTTCCCTGAGGACTGATGATGTTGAGCATCTTTTCATGTGCGTATTGGCAATTCATATATCTTCTTTGAGGGAAATGTCTTCAGACCGTTAGCCTATTTTAAAATTGGATTGTTTGTCTTTTTATTGTTGTGTTATGAGAGTCTTAAAAATATATATATTCTGGGCCGGGAGCAGTGGCTCAGCCTGTAATCCCGGTACTTTGGGAGGCCAAGGCGAGAGGATTGCCTGAGCCCGGGGGTTCGAGACCAGCCTGGGCACTTGGTGAGACCTTGCCTCTACAATAAATCGAAAAAATAAACTGGACGTGGCAGTGCGTGCCTGTAGTTCCAGCTACTTGGAAGGCTGAGGTGGAAGGATCGCCTAAGCCCAGCAGGTCGAGTCTGCAGTGGCCGTGGGTGTGCTACTGCACTCTAGCCTGGGCGACAGAGACTCCAACTCAAAAATTAAATAAATAAATAAATAAATGAAATATATTCTGGATACCAGTCCCTTATCAGATATATGATTGGCAAATATTTATTTTTCATTTTGTGGGTTGATTCTTCACTTTCTTGGTGGTGTCTTTTGAATCACAAAAGTTTTAAATTGTGATGAAGTACAATTTATCTATTTTTTTGTCTCTTGTGCTTTGAATGTCATACCAATTTTTTTAATTTTTAGTACAGCAAGTGAATTGGGAATTTATAAGTGTTCTAGTATTAGTCATTGATTTGAAAGAGTGACCTCTGTACTTCAGACTTTGATTTTTCTGGCACTTTTCAACTCCTGACTTACTTTGTTCATTTTAAGACTTACATCATTTCCTTTGTATTTCCTTGGTGTCTAATGCCACTTGTGTTTTGTAGGGTGTGGTTCCAACGGCTCAGCGTGCTGCCATCGTTGTGGGAGTAGAGCTACCAGTCTATGATATTACTAAGAAGCACTTAATATTGTCAGGAATGATGGGAGACACAATTTTAACTCATTTTGTGTAAGTTGGATAGGTTGTGCTCATTCTGTATTTCTAGCATTTTGTGCACAGAAAACCTCTTCTACTGACATCCTTAAAGTAGAATTGATAACTGGTATGTATGACCTAAAAACCTTTGTCTCTCCTGTTACCAGAACTTCAAGCCATTTGAGTACTTTACATACTGTTTACAAAGTTGCTTGTGTACTTGGGAGCAGTGACTAATACAGTAGCCTACCAGAGGTCTATAGGATTTGCATTTATTCATACACAACATCTTTATCTAATAAGCATGTCTGTTATTTGCTTTGGTTAATTTTGTATCAGAAAGAAAACTTTTCTCAATGGGAATCAGAAAAAAGGGTGAAATTTTATAGGGTCTGTGAAACCAAAGCACAATTTTTTTGGCTGAAGACTATTGCTACTCTCGTCTTACATTTTCTTTGTCTTGCAATCTTTATGATATTTTGCTACTGAAATGCTTTTGACATATGATACTGTGATTTGAAAAATTTATGTAACTGATAGATGGTGTATGGCACTTCCTGCTTAGGGATCTTGTTAGGCTTAAAAACTCTCATTTTAAAAAGTGGCTGAATTTCAGATTGAAAACTGAAGGGATAACCTTTGAATGCTGTCTCTTTAGAAATGAAAGGACAAGTGCTAGACTTTATCTGATGGGTCTGAGCTATTGTGCACTTATGTTTTGCCTAATTTCTGTTTAAGTGGGCAAGGTGTGGAAGTAGGGGTGATTTATCTTCTTAAAGTTTTCCTCTTTAGTTCTAGCTTTACTTGTGGCTTGGCTGGAGCTCTGGCCTCCAATCCAGTTGACGTGGTGCGAACTCGCATGATGAACCAGAGGGCAATTGTGGGACATGTGGACCTCTACAAGGGAACATTGGATGGTATTTTAAAGGTATGCACATTGTGGATTTGTGTTACATTTTTAGTTTTCTTTGATGTCTTAGACCTTCTTTCAGTTCTTTTTATTAGTTGCTATATATTATTCTGAAGATGAAAGAATCATGTATTTTTTTTAGTGACTTCTCAGAGTCATTCCCAGGTTTAAAAAAAGCTGTCTCCTTGGCAATCTGCTGATGCACAGTGGTCCTTTATATTGTTATTCTGATCTGAGTGCTTGAGAATCCAGAATTCTTTTAATAGCACCATGTGGAATCATTGATAGAAAAAACTTAACATATCCTCCATTTGCCCACTTCAGAGAGGATGGAGACCCTGTAGTAGAAAACTTGGTACTTAAAAAACAAAAACTCTGATAATGATTTTCGTTCAGGGTTGTGCTAGTATTCACTTAAGGTTTGAAAGTTTCTACTGTTGTGTTTGTAGGAAACTGAATATCGTAAATGTATTGCCTAACTACTGGTTATATTATTGCTACAAATAACAAATTTGGGGCTAAAATGTGATGCTGCCATATGGTTTCTCTGCTGCTATCAGTTTTAACAACTGTTTAGTATACATCAGGCACCATTTTAGTAGTTACAGAAAAATTACAGCTACTATAGGTATACAAACTGAGCTAAACTTTCCTTCCACAGAACTGAATTTATCACTTACCAGGCTGTACTGATTATCTCTGGAAGTTTGAGATAGGCTCCCTAAAGATGGTGGCATCTTGAATAATAGTATGAATTATAATAAATAACTTCTGTTGAGTGCTTTATTATGTGTCAAGATCTATCCTAATGAGACTTACATGTATTCATTCACTGACTCCTCACCATTACCCCATGAGTTAGATATTGAAGCACTGAAAGATTAAGCAACCTGCCCAAGGTTTCACAGCTAGTATGTGGGGGAGCTGGAATTTAAACTCTCAGGTCATTTGGCTTCAAACTGACATTCTTTACCTCTACACTATGGTGCTTTTCTCCTATTGGTGGCTAAGTGTTTGTTAGATCATAAAGGATATTAAATGCTATCCTGAGGTGCTTGGACTTTTTGTTTAACTTGGTGGGAAGTTATTGAAAGCTTTTCATCAGGTCAGATTTGCATTTTAAATAGATTGCGTTGGCCTTGTGGAGACTGGATCTATGTCAGTGGTTCTCAGCTTTGGGTGCACATTGGAATGCCTTAGGGAACTTTCACAGCTGCCTTGTCTACCTTAGAATGATGAACTCAGAACCTGGGGAGTAAGACCCAGGTGTCAGTAGTCTTAAAACTTCTTAGGTGATTGCAGTGTTCACCCAAGGTTGAAGACCACTAATCTAAGGAGATAAGCCCGAAGCAGTGGTTCTTACAAGTTTGATATGCATCCAGATCATTTGGAGGGCTTATTAAAATACAGTTTTCCCCATCTCCAGGTTCTGATTCAATAGGTATGAAGTGGGACCCGAGAGTTTACATTTATGACAAGTTCCTAGGCAATACTGATGCTGTTGGTCTGAGGGCCACACTTTAAGGATCCCTGACCTAGAGATAGGGAAGCTGATTAGAAGGCTCTTATAGTAATATGAGTAACAGAGTCTGAAGGCCTGAACTTGAGCTTGGTAGTCGGGATGTAGAAGGTGGGACAGAGTTGAGAATAACTTAGTTGATAAAGTCAACAGAATTTGGTTGACTGGATGTGGAGAGGTGTGAAGAAAGGAGGTGTCAAAAGATAACTTCTGGGTTTTTGGAGTTGGTGACCAGAGGTGACATTCATTGACAGGGCATTACAGGAACAAGAGGAGCAAGTTTTGTGGGAGACATCATAGTTTTGGACACATCATTCGATGTGCATGAGGAGCATACAGTGGACACATTTGGATATTCTAGCCCTAACTCAGGAGAAAGTGCATGGATATAGATAAGAGCCTGCAGAACCATTAGTGTGAAGGTGGTACATAACTGTGGAGGGAGTTGGCCAAGGAGAGCAGGTAGAGAAGTTTATGACCTTTTTGCCTTCCCAGCATACTGGAGTACCGTCAAACTATTTCCAGTAATAGTGATTCTTTGAAGCAGTGGTTCTCAGACCCTGGAAAGTATAGTTTGGCAAAAGCCCCCCTTGGTATTTCTGCATTTGACAATCACTGGTGTAGAGAGAAGAGCAGCAGGCCAAGGAAAGAACACTGGGGAATACCAATTTTTAAGGGCTTGGCAGGTGAGGAACCCAGGTCAAACACCAAAAGGTATGAGGAAACTTTGGAAAGAGTCGTGTCATGGAAGCCAAAGGAGTAATGAGTTTCAAGAAGGAAAGAGTGATTGTTTAACGTGACATGTGATAGAGAGATCAAGTATGATAAAGATTGCAAAGTATCTAATGTTTTCCAGAGGAGTTTTGGTGAATTAGTGTTTGAAAAAGCCAGATTGCTGTGCATTGAGGAACATGTTTAATCATTCATTAATTCAATACAAACGTTTGTGTCTTATGTACATACTGTTCAAGGTTGGTGAGGATAGATTGGTGAGCAAAATAGTCCCTGCCTTCAAGACATTTAAATTCTAATAGGAGATAGATAAACACATAGGAAGTGAGGATAAGTAGACAAGTAAAAAGCGCTCTTTCAAGAAGATGGAAGGCACGATAATATAGTAATAACTAACATTTATTAGATGCTTAGTATATGCCAGATGCTATTAAGCAGATGAGACTTAATCCAGACTCTGTCTGATTGCAGAGTTTGTACTTATAACCACTATGCTGTGTTACATCTGCCGAAACATACAAGGGGGACCACCCCCCAAGAAACTAGAATTATCTTTTGGAGGGCAGGCCCCTTGTAGTACAGGTTTTTCCCCTTGGGTAAGTAAGTGTTCTAGGAACCCATCTGCATCAGTGTACCAGCTAGCATTGTTGTGAGAGGCTGCGTTTGACTTCAGTGAATTTTTTTTGGAGATTCTTTCAAGTGTTTGACTATTTCATGATGAGTGATTTATGAGTACACCTGCTCACACTGCACTGAGTATTCAGCAGTTTTTGACCAAAAACGTCATGACCCCATGCCCTACCCTCCCTATTCACCTGATCTTGCCCTGAGAGACATTTTTTGTTTCCTTGAAAAAAAATCCTTAAAGGGGAATGTTTTGCCGATGTGGAAGAGGTAAAACAAAAACGGAAGAAGCACTAAAAGGCATCAAAATTGACGAGTTCAAAAACTTTTGAGCAGTGAAAAACGTGTCTCAATAGGTGTATTGCATCAGCTAGAGAGTACTTTGGAGGTGAATGAAGTTTAAATATGTAAGAATGAATACACAATATTTTATAAATAAATTCTGGGTTTTTTTTGTCCGCCTCGTATCTTAATGTTGGTAGTAACCTTTAAGTACTTACCTTTTCTCATTCATTTAATTACTTGCTATTAAAGTTTTAAAAAATGATTTGCTTTATATTGTCATGTTATGTAATAGCATCGTACTTTATTATTTTACATTTCATCTTTAAGAGTCCCAAAACACTTTGGTGAATGGAACCATGCATAATCTCTGACAAAAAAAAAAAAACAGTTGCAAATCTTACCCTGTTGCCCCATGTAAAATCCTTTAATGGCTTCTCATTGACCCAGAGCTCTGTATGACTCCTTTTTATTCCCACAGCCATATTTCTGCCACCTTTGTTCTATGTTCTAGATGTACTCAACAATTTCCAGTGCTAGACTTTTTCCCCCTCAAGATTTCACTCATGCCATATACTTTGTCAGGCACTCCCTGCACCACCCTAAATACCTCTTTCACTTGACTAGCTCCTCATTCTTCAATTTCATTACCTTTCACTAAGGCCTTCCCTGACCATTGAACTGGGTTATGTGTGCATGGTTTCTTGTAAATATAGCATTTTTAATATTTAAAACGTTTTTATTAAGGACTAATTCATATATAAAATTTACTCATTCAAAGTGGCTTTTAGTATATTCAATATTTTAGTATATAACAATGGGATATATGGAACCATCACCACAGTTAATTTTAGAAAATACTCATGACCTCAAAAAGAATCCCTGTACCCTTTAGCTGTCACCTTCTCTCCAGTCCCAAGCAACCACTAACCTACTTTCTGTCTCTATAGATTTGCCTATTCTAGATCATATAAATGAAATCATATAATATATAGTCTATCTACCTTCTCTCTAGCCCTAAGCAACCACTAATCTCCTTTCTGTCTCTATAGATTTGCCTGCTGTAGATAGTTCGTATAAATGGAATCATATAATATATAGTCTTTTGTAACTGCCTTCTTCTATTTAGTGTACTGTTTTCAAGGTTCATCCATGTTGCAGCATGTATCAGTACTTTGATCCTTTTTATTGTTGAGTAATAATTCATTGCATGCCTGTACCACATTTTATTCACATTTGCTACATTTTATTGTAATTTTTAAAAGTCAGAGTCACTCTGTTACCCAGGCTGGAGTGCAGTGGCATGCTCATGGCCTCCCAAAGTGCTGGGATTATAGGCGTGAGCCACAACACTTGACCTGTAATTATTTTTAATGTCTCTCTGCCCCAGTAGACTTTAACTTCCTTGAAGGCAGAGCTGTGTGCATCTTATTTATCACTTTATCCACAGAAAACTGTTTATTGAATGAACTAAGCCATATAACTTCATGAAGTAGCTTTTTGTCTATACTTATCTATGGAAGATCTTGCTTGTTCCTACACAACTACCTCATGCCAGCAAGTACCTCCCAGTTCTAACATTGTGAAGAAGTTGATCACTGTTTTTAGAGATGATTATAAAGATTCAGATAGCTTACAAGAGTGTTAGAGACCCTTGCTGTTTTGTGTATTCATTTATTCAACAAATTTTTATTGGAAACTTCAACATGCAAGACTAGGTGATGGGGATATAATGGAAACAAGACAAACATAGTATCTGCTCTTGGAGATTATATTCTAGTTGAGGAAGACAGACAATAAACACACAAAGAATGCACAGTATAGTTTCAGATAGAAGGAAATACTGTGAAGAAAGTAACAGTATAGGCCAGGCTCGATGGCTCAGCCTGTAATGCCAGCACTTTGGGAGGCTGTGGATTGCCTGAACCCGCAGGTTCAAGACCAGCCCAGGCAACTTGGTGAGACCTTGTCTCTACAATAAATAAAAAATTAGCCGGACCTGGTAGCACATGCCTGTAGTTACAGCTACTTGGAAAGCTGAGGTGGAAGGATTGCTGGAGCCCAGCAGGTCGATGCAGGTCGACGTTGCGGTGGCCCTGAGCATGCCACTGCACTCTAGCCTGGGTGACAGAGTGACACTCCAATTCAAAAAAAAAAGTAACAATATATTGAAATAGTGACTCAGTGGTGGGGAACTACTTAAGCTCGGATGGCCTGGAAAAGCCTGTGAGGAGGTGACATCTGAGCTGAGATCTGAATGATAAGATGGAGGTGGCCATGCGAAGAGCTAGGAGAAAAACATTTCATAAAGGGGGAACAGGTTACAAATGTCTGATTTGGGAATAAGCCGACATATTCGAGGGTTAGAAAGAAGGCTAGTGTGGCTGAGTGTGGTGAATGATGGAGAAATTAGTAGGAAATGAAACTGGAAAGAGGCAGGGGCTAAATAATACAGGATCCTGCGGATTATCACAGAGAATTTGCAATTAGAATGAAATCTACCAGGAAGCCATTCAAGAGCTTTAAGCAGGAAAATTACATGATCTGATTTATAATTTTAAAAGATTATTCTGGCTTCTAGGTGGAGATTTGAGACCAGTTAGAAGTCTATTGTGGTAGTACAGGTAAGAGATGATGAGATTGGGTTGCATATCAGAGTTCCCTTGTCATTTAATAGTTTATGATTCTAGGTTATCTGCACCTGGGCCTTATTTTGAGTAATCCATTGGGGAAGAATTTTGCCAACAATGTTTCCATAAGTATTGCTCTTATTATGTTGCTACTTGTTCCCCAGAAGTGGTTAGTAAGGATATCTCTAGTGTTCTTAATCTCCAAGTTGGGATAAGGGATACTTACAAGCCTGGCTTCTCATATTATCCTATCCAATATATACATTTTTTAGAATCATGGTGAGTTTCATGTCACCAGTGGAAAGGCAAAATAACATTTTTCAATGTCTAACACAATGCTGAAACACACTGTAGTTACTTAATAGATATGTTGCCAGGTGAATTGGCTCACACCTGTAATCCTAGTACTTTGGGAGGCAGAGGCGAGAAGAGTGCCTGAGCCCAGGGGTTCAAGATCAGCCTGGGCAACTTGGTGAGACCTTGTCTCTACAGTAAATTAAAAAATTAGCCAGGCGTGGTAGCACACGCCTGCAGTTCCAGCTACTTGGAAGGCTGAGGTGGAAGGATCACCTGAGCCCAGCAGGTTGAGGCTGCAGTAGCCATGAGCCTGCCACTGCACTCCAACCTGGGTGACAGAGTGAGACTCTAACTTAAAAAAAAAATGTCCATTATATATAAACTGTTTCTGCTGCATGAATTCAGCATACGCCACCAGATTATATCCTTCATGCATAATTTGTCATTTAATTCTCATAACCACTTGGTGTGTCTAGGACCCCATCATATGAAGTGAGAAGCCAAAAATCAAAGCAGTTCGCGTTATTCTACATGTAATCCTGAAAGTACTCACATGAGGGAGGCCATGGTGTTACACAGAATTTACAATGATAAAACAGACTCAGAGAAAGACAGTGACTAACCCAACTACCTATTTTCTTACCCTGCTTTAGTTTTCTTCATAGCATTTATCATTTTTGGATATTTGTCAGCCCCAGTAGAATATATGCTCCATGAGGGCCTGGACCATATAAGTTATCTGTTGCTGTGGAGCAAATTACTCTAAAACCCAGCTCCTTAATATTTATTATTTTGCAGTTTCTGCAGGTAAGGGATTGAGAAGCAGCTTAGCTTCTTAGAACCTCTCACGAGATTGTAGTCCATATGTCAGCTAGTGTTGCAGTCATCTGAAGGTTTGCCTGAGACTGGGATACCTGTGTCAAAGATCACCCATGCAGCTATTGGCTGAAGCCCTCAGTTTCTCTCCTTGTAGGCCTCTGTTCAGGACACGGCAGCTGGTTTCCTCCAGAGTGAATGATTCAAGAGAGAACAAAGTTGATGCCTTTTTATATATAAAGTATCTTGTATAACCTAGCAGTGGAAGTGACATCATGTTGGTGGCACAGACCAAATGTGGTGTGGGGGCTACACAAGGGCACAGATAACTGGAGTAGGGGTCATGGGAGGCCATCTTGAAGACTGGCTACCACAGGCATTTTTTTCTGTCTTGTTTACTATTATATTCCCAACAGTAAGAAGAGTGCCTTGCATGTGGTGGGTGCTCAGTAAATGTTTATTAAGTAGGTGGATGGATTTAGACTACCTACAAATTTAAAATGTATCTTTAACAAAATACCATTCGTGGAGCTATAAGTTGCTCTGGGGTGAGGGTGGAAGATGATTGTCAAATGTAAAGAGAAACGGGAATTCACTCCAGGTTTTTGATTATATCTTTCCCTCAGATGTGGAAACATGAGGGCTTTTTTGCACTCTATAAAGGATTTTGGCCAAACTGGCTTCGACTTGGACCCTGGAACATCATTGTATCCTTTTAGAACCCAAGAGAATGAAGGCAAATGCGTCAAGCTTCCAGGTAATTCTAGGCTATGGGAAGGAAGATTTGATTATTAATGCCTTCCAGATAGTGAGAAACTCAAGCTTCCCATTGGTGACCATTGAGGATGGAGTTAGGTAGAGAAATAGCTTTCAGGAAAAAAATGTGTCAAACTTGTCTCTTTAAAACAAAATGGCAAACATAGTTGATCTAGAAGGGGTTATGAAGTTTTTAGAAACCCTCATGGAAGATGCCCATAGCAAAGTCCATGCTAAGGTGATTTGGATTTCCTACCCCTAACTATAAGGACCAAAATAGCTGGGAACTAACAAGACAGGACACATTTATAGGGTAAAGGAATTCACAGCCAAATAGGCCTCCTTTCTCATAGGTGAATCTCCCTCCTTTAGCTGTATTTGAGTGCCTCCTATATGCAGAGCCATGTATTGAATACTGTGTGTGAAGTTGTGTGTATAGTAGTGAGCACTGCAGGGTTGAAAAGTAATTCCCTGCCCTTGTGGGGTCTGTAGGTTGACAGAGATAACATCTCTTTCTCTCTATGGAATTGCTCTCATCGCTTACTGTCTGTAACAATTACTCTAACACTCAATAGTATGTTGTTGTCACTGTTCTTGGTTATTGTGTGTATGTGTGTGTCCTGTTTGCCCCTGGAGACTATAAAATATTAATATGTCTTTAGTTTTAATCTGTTTATATTGCTAAATGCCAACAATCTAAATGGGCACATGGTAGGCACGTAGTGCATACTTGATTCAACAAGTGTTTTAAAAAAAAACTTTTAAGCAGTTACAACTTAGACTAGCACAGACGAAGCACCTTAAGATAAGAGAATGCAATATACTATTTAAAAATTGGGTTTGGCTTTCAGTATCAACCCAGTGATCTTCCATGACTGACTTCTCAGTTTTTTATTACATACGAGCAGCTCAAGAGGCTTCAAATCTAAGGACTGAATATGTGAGCCCAACCCTGCCAGCCTTTCTACTCTTTCTTTTCCCTTTTTCCGTGTTCTAAAGTATTTTGACAAAGTTGTGAGTGTTTACTGAACCACTGGTCTCCTAAGGGCCTCCTGATGAAAGAACAGTAGGATGGTTCAAAGTTCTTTATGTGGTTTGATAGCATGTTAACTTTTTCCTGAGAGGAAGTGTTAACATTGAGACTCTGGCCCCAGATTGGTATCTTCTATGAAGATGGATACTGATAGGTGACATAAAAAATGGCCTTCTTACCAAATGTGGGTTAAATGTATTTGGTTAGCCCCAGACATGGGCTGGAGCAGAAGGCATAGGCCAGGGCGGTTACTGCTGTATATGTTACAGACCTCGGTTCTCATTAAAATATTTATTGGCAGAATCACTTTGTCTTTGTCTTCATTTTCTTTTTTCTCCTTTGCCAGCTAAGTTACAGTCTACAGACAGTGATAAAGAGAAGATGACTATGAAATTGAGACTGTACTCTTATTAAAGTGTTCTTTTGTGGGAACAGAATAAGTACATAGTGTTTTCCCACTGCCATTCGTTATATTAATGCTGCTTACTTATAAACACTGGGCAAGTGGCTCTTTTCCTAAGCACGAATAAAGAAGCATGGTACATTTGGAAGTTTCTACAGATAAAATGCTTAAAGAGTCTAATAGAACCCTGGGCCCAGAGTTCTAATTGTCTTACAGGCAAAAAGTTCTGGCTACTTTCTTGTACTAGAACAGAGCCAGGTACATTGTAGGTACTCAAATATTTGTGGAATGAATGGTTCTTCATCTTTATCCTTTCATTCATTTGTTCTAAAACATTTATTATGTGTCTATTATGTCCTGGATGCTGGAAATATAAAAGTGAGTAAAACATAATCTCTGTTTTCAAGCTCACATTATAGTGGAAGAACAGATGTGTAAGTAAATAATTATGGTAAATTCTAAGCACTGTGTCAGAGATTAACAAAATGCTATGGGACCACAGAAGAACAGCCTTACCTAGGGAATTTGCCAGAAGACTTCATAGCAGAAGTGACTTATGAGCTGAGACAGAGGAAGAGTAGACGTTACTATGTGGATACAGCATGATACCTTTTGACAAATCCAAAAATCCTCTGCATTTCTTCCCTAAAAATCCTTTACATTCCTCCTGTTCATTCCTTCCGTTCCCCAAATGTCTGGCAACCACTGAGCATTTTACTGTTTCTGTGGCTTTGCCTTTCCCAGTGTGTCATAAAGTAGGAGTCATACAGTAGCCTTTTCAGGCTTCTTTCACTTAGTTATATGCGTTAAGGTTCCTCCATGTATGTTCATGCTTTGATAGCTCATTTCTTTTTAGTGCTGAATAATATTCCATTGTCGGGATGTACCACAGCCTATCCATTCACATACTGAAGGAGATCTTGGTTACTTCTACGTTTTGACAGTTATGAATAAAGTTGCTATAAGCATTTGTGTGTAGGTTTTTTTGTAGATATAAGTTTTCACCTTATTTGGATAAATACCAAGGAGCAGGATTGCTAGATGGCATAAGAGCGTGTTTAGTTTTGTAAAAAAACTGCTGTTTTCTGAATTGCTGTACCATTTTGCATTCCCAGCAGCATGAATGAGAGTTCTTTGATGCTCCACATCTTTGTCAGCTTTTGGTTATTGTTTTGGATTTTAGACCTTCTAATAAGTATGTAGTGGTATCTCATTGTTTATTTTTTAAACACTACACCTGACAGACAAACACTACCCATTCCCATATATATGCGCAGAAGGGAAGCCATTTTTTCCCACAGTGGTACAGGCTGAAACATAGTTTCTTGAAGGGTTTATACACATTGTAAAAATGGCTCCTTATTTCACCTCAACCTAGATGTTATTTTTTTCAGAGAAACCTTCCAGGGCTTTTTTCTTTCCCAGTCTAACTTTCCTCATTATAATTTCTTATACCAGTGTCACAGTTTATAACTACATATTATGTTTGAGTGATTATTTCACTAATTTCTGTATCTACCATCAGTCTGAGCTCCATAAAAGTAGGGACTATGTTGGCTTTTTTCACTGCTGGGTTCTCAGGGCCTTACACAGTTAGATGCACCCAGTAAATACTTGTTAAATGAATTTATATCCAAAGGATCTGATAAGATGTCAAAACATAGTAAAAAATTCAACAAATACTATGGGATTTAAGTTGAATTAAATTAAAATGTAATCACTAGAAAAACAATTGTATGATACAGAGAACTTCAAGGTCTGAGCCACTAGAAGGGTAATATGGCCATCTATATGCTGATGACTTCCACATATACATCCCCAGCCCATACCTCCTCCCTGAACTCCATACATCTATGTCTCACTGCTTAAAAGTCTGATAGGCACAAGCTGGGCATGGTGGTGAGCATATGTAGTTCTAGTTATCCGGAGGCTGAAGTGGAAGGATCCTTTGAATCCGGGGGTTTGAAGCCAGCCTGGGCAACATTGCGCTCTCTCTCTCCAAGTCTAATAGATACTTCACACTTAACATGTGCAAAAAAAAATCCTGTATTTGTCCCTTAAAAATCTTCTTGGTACCTCAGGCCTTGAAGCAATCCTTAGCTCTGCTTGCTGTCTCTCACAACCCACGTTCTTCCCCTAGGATGTCATATTTGAAGGGATAAAATGATGATCCAAATCTATATGCTATAAGATTTAAAAACCTTCAACTTTTTCTCCTTTTTTTGAGAGGGTAGAGAATGAGACAACTCTGATAATAATAAAAGCAAACACTTAATATGACTTTTATTAGATGTCAGGTACTATTCTAAGTATATTGTTTTCACTCCATGTACATTCTTACAACCATGCCTATGGCGTAGATACTACTCTCATTTTTCAGATGAGACACTGAGGCACAGAAAGGTGAAATACTTTGCCTCTAGAAAGTGGCAGAGTCGGGATTCTCACCCAGGCAGCCTGGCTCATGAGCCCATGCTTATAATCACTCTGCTAGAGGTGTTCTGGCTTAACCTTGTCCAGAGTCACTTAAAATTTATGGCAGGTGAGCAGTAAAGAATATTGATTTCAATAATTCCCCTATCTTTATAGCACCCAGGGAGAGAGAAGGTTAATAGTTTTTGTGGTTGGTCACTCTTTGACAATTAACTGTAATACTGGATTTAGATTATTTTCCTGGAGACCCATGACTGCAAATACAGTTTCCCCCTTCTTCTCTACTTTCTACTACTTCCCTTTCTTCTCTTTGTTGACCTGTCTTTTCTATGACCTCTTTCATTACTACACTCCTACTTCCTCCAGTCTAAGTGGGTACAGTTCACCCAGGGTAGCACAGCAGGGTTTAAAAAGAGAGTCTTCCTGCCAGAGGTGGCACACCGGAACAGCCTAAACTCATGCCTATGGTATAGACCATGTATTGAAGAACTTGGAATTATGGATACAGATGTCACTAGTTTGAAATTTAGTAATTTGGACATGGGGCTACATTTCTTGCTTTCTCTCCTCCAATGCAAAGAATTTTGTCATGCTTATAAACAAATTTATAGGAGAAACGATTAAACTACTATGAGCCTGATTATACAATCTCTCTCTCTAAGGCATATCACTTAAGGGATATTTTTGTTAGCCTAGCCTACTCAGGATATTGCATGTAAGTTAAAGTAATAAAAATTGCTTTCTCAAAAAATAAATATCATGCCTTCTCAATTCCAATGGCCATTCCTCAATAGTCTGAATTTCTGAGGTTTCACTGTAAAGTACATTTTTTTCTCTATTGAGTGTCTCAGTATCAGAATTCAGTTGTATTTTGGGTGATGCTTTACTCACTATAAACACCCTTCATGCACCCTTGTCTCTCCCATTAATTTCATAAATAAGAAAAACCATTTAACACATTCATTGTATAAGTTACTACTGGGACTGGTAATTTTGTTGTTGTTGTTCAGAGTCTCACTCTGTCGTCTAGGCTGGAATGCAGTGGCATGCTTCCGGCCACCACAGCTCGACCTGCTGGGCTCAGGCAATCCTTCCACCTCAGCCTTCCAAGTAGCTGGAACTACAGGCATGCGCCACCATGCCCAGCTAATTTTTTAAAAAATTTATTGTAGAGATGAGGTCTCGCCAAGTTTCCCAGACTGGTCTCAAACCTGTGAGCTCAGGCAATCCTCTCACCTCCCAAAGTGCTAGGATTATAGATGTGAGCCACTACGCCCAGTCGGGGCCTGGTAATCTTAAAGTAATGGTTGGAATTTTGGAAAAGAAAGATTTGGGCCATGAGTCTTGTTTTTTATATTTAAAGTAACCTCATAACCATTCAGCTATAATTTTCTCATTTAGTTTTATCACCTTTCTTTTTTAACCACTTCTGACAGGATATGACACCCATACACTTTTCTACAGGAAGTACTTTCATATTTGTTGAGTGGCTTAATAGACAAAACCGCAAAAACACTAAGGGGCGTAAAAGCACATTAAACAGTTTTGTAAGACAGCATGGCATTTTACTGGCCCTGCAACTGTGTTATCTCAGCAAGTTTATCAGCTTTTTAGTGCATTAATGTCAACACAATTGAGACAGAACTGAAACCAATATGGATTTATTATAGTAAATGGGAAATATGATTCAATCATGCGAGTGTTGGGCAACGTACACCAAATAAGAACAAACCTGAACAAATGAGGAGACCCCTTTGGACTCTGGGCCCTACATGATTTTAGTTTCTCCAGTGCTTGGGAGCAAATGGATCCTGTCTGCCCCATTGTGTAGATGAAGTTTTAAAAAAAAACAGAAAAGGCTTTGTGCCTTAGAACAGACTCTTAGACTCTTAGCAGCTGCATCCGTCGTTTCTAGGACTCCTCATGAGAGGGCTCTTTGAGCTCAGTGGCTGATTATGGTTCCAACAGCTTGTAAATCCAGGGAACATATGGCTGAGTAGTAGCATGTTAAGCTCTTATGTACTTTACCCTGCCACGGTTGATCCATTACACGGGGCACATCCAAACCTGTCAGCAAACTGTGAGACTGTGGCCTCAAGGCTTCATTCAACTGCATTAAGAACTGTCTCCTAGCTCTGTGTGAAAATGTTGCCTTATTATCATGCCCACTTAGCATTTTATGGTACTGTACAAAGCAGCTACATCAGAAACTTTGAAGAGTGAAAACACTGAAATCAATATCTGGATATCACACTGCGCTGTATTGATGGAGTTGTACTAGTGGAGTGTTCTTAAACTGCTGTGTTTTATTTGTCCAGATTTCTGAATTTGCAGAAGGCAGATTAACCCTAGCAGTAGGGCATATCAAAAGATTTCCTTTTGTATAAAAGCAACCAGTTAACTCCCTCAGTAAGGGGTGTGCTTTCAGGAAGCCATGTGCTTTTATTTCTTTGGGATATTTCTATCAGTGTGGTCTGTTCATTTATGGCTCCCTTATAACTTCTCTTAGCACATATTGCAGGAAAACATTACACTTAAATAAATGCCAGGAAAAAATAATATGAATCAAAATTTTTATAAATGCTTTATGCTCCTTGATGAAATAATACTGCTTTGGAGAATTTATCCTAAGGAATAGTACAGAGACGTGTCAAAGGTGTATGCACAAGGGCATTTATAGTGGTATTATAACAATTAGAAATGGGAAGTAACCTACATTTTAGGATAACTATAGGGAATGGTTAAAACATTATATACTCGTTTGCTGAAAAAACATGTAACCGCTACAAGTTATGTTTTTGAAAAAGACCGAATGACAGAAGAAAATATACACCGTATAATGTTAAGTTAAAAAATCAGGCAAAGGAGAATAGCAGTGTTCATCTCTGGATAATATAATTATGGGTACCTTTATGATTTCCTGTTTTAAATTATCAAAAATTGTTTTTATAATCAGAAAAGAATAATAAACACTATTTATACACCAATGCATATATCTAAAAGAAATATCAGCAAAGCTGGGGCAATCTTAGCACCTAGCTCTCAATAAATGTGTGTGGGATAGGTAGAGATGATGGACAGATATATGAATGAATGAATGACAGTTGACACTTGTAGGTACCACCATTGAGTTTATAAGCAAGAAATAACAAATGAAGGTATGTTAATTAAAAGGCTATTCCAGACCAGTCAGCAGTTTGAAAGATGGAATCACAAAGTTGAGTGGCTGATGGTAACCAAAGGAATTGTGGTCTGTCCTTGCTGCTCTTGTTGCCCAGCTATTGGCACCATGTTTCTGCTTATTCTGTGTGCATTCTTGAAGTATCTCATGTTTGCTGTTTTCACTGGTCTCTATTCAGTTTGGCCAGTGACTGAGCATGGTGAGAATGAACTCAAGGTCAGGAGTTCAGGAGTTCAATTCCCATGTGAACCAGTTTATACTTCTCCATCTAGGGAGAAGATATCTCAAGGCTAACTCTGACTGGCAGTGGTAATGTGGACAAGCAGAAAAGTGTTGGTAGGTCAGGGCAAACTGCCTGTAACACTTGTGAAACCACTCAAAGCACCCCCGTACAGAGGGCTATGTGTCCTTATGTTCTTTGAGAGTAGTCCTCTGAAACTGAGGTGTGATATGCATAACTTTACCTACCCAAGTAATTAATATAAAATTTAGTTATATCACATTTTAAATAACAAATTCACAATAAGCAGATCATGGAAAGTTTAAGTGGGACTGATTGACCTGCATTGTATTCTACAATGTCTTAATATCTGGGCTATTTTGATCAAATTGCTGTACAGAATCTGGCTTCTTTGCAAGTCCATCAGGAGACAACGTTGGATGTGTGAATGAAATTGGAATGTTTCCTCTCCAGTGCATTCTCTTATCTGTGAAGGAGCCTGCATCTAAGAAAGCCACTCAACTTTTGCACAACATTCTGTATCTCTCCTTTTGGTGTCTTATTATGCACAGTGGTCTTAATTGCGGTTACATTTAAACCCAAGTGTATGATACTAGTGCCAGTGCCTTGTTTGTATCGGCTCTGTCTTGATACTGCCAAGGTATTAGATTTATTGTCTTTTTCAACCTGAGTCACCTCTCCTCATTTAAAAAAAAAAAACTTAGTCAGGGGTTGAGGAATTTGCTGTTCTGAGCCAAATTGTCCTGGTTCTATAAGTCAATGATATATGAACATGATGGACTCCCTTAAGTGGATCACTGGCTGTTTTATTCAGGATTTTTTAAGGAAGAGCATGAGAATTAACATATTTTGAGCACTAACAATGCGCTATAGTTTATTAGACATTTTCAAATATATTATCTGAGTAATTCTTACTATAACCATATAAATAATTCTTACTATAACCATATAAGGTAGGCATTACTACCTCAATTGTATACATGAGGAATCCGGCTTTGAGAGTTTAAATGACTGAGTTATCATTTGAAGTCCTGATGAACTTGGACGCCTATGATTTTTCCACTGCACATACTGACTCCCAGGGACAGCAAGGTTTCTTTAGTCAGATTGAACCTAATACTACAATGATCACCTAGCTTCCCCTCAGCTCCTTTTCTCCTGTAAACTTTAAATAATATTTTATTTTTAATGACAATAGTTGTATATACTTATGGGTACAGTGTGATGTTGATATGTTTAAACATGGAATGATTAATTCAGGTTGATTTCCATTCCACTTTGCTTATATTACCTTAGCAAGACCAGTCTTTTGTAGCAAGGCCAGGAATTAAACTTTGAGCCACCAATAAGGTTTGAGTCTGCTTTCAATTTTGTCCAAAATCCAGCTATTCTTTGTATTTTATCCAGCTCCCAGTAGCTCATAGCCCAATTCAAGAGTTGCCTTGTTTACTTGCTGGCCTGTTTACTTGCTGATGCTCAGCACCTTAAGCATATTTAGGTTTCATCATCCACTTGAGAGCCAAAAAGTTCTTTAGTTGTAGGAACACAAAGCTTGGTATGGTGGAAACAAGTATGTTTCCCTCCTGTGTCAGAGTGGTAGTAAGCAAAGCAACTGAAAAAAAGTTTACCAAAGGTGGGTTGTTGCATATGAAGGAGAATAGATCATTGAGAAACAGGCTATTTGGGCCAAAGACAGAGGGAGAAGTTAGGGAGAAGGAAATTTTTGGAAAGTGAAAGAGATGATCATTATCCTCTGAATGACTGATGAGAGAAAGCTAGGGGTAATCTAAGACTGAAGGGGAATTAAGAAACCCCAAGTGCAGAGAATTACGTGTGGTGACATCCTTTTGAGAGGAGGATGGCTGGATTCTGTACAGATCCTAAAACATAATTTGAGATTTGAATGGAACTTGTCAGGGGTTCTTGGAATCAGCCATTACACATTGGACTCAAATGCATCCCCAGCCTGTTAATTTAGAGATACTGAGGGATTAACCTTCCGAGGTTGCTTTAGTACCAAATCCCAACCAAGTTAATCCATACTGTTTTGGTTTCTTTTTGCCCTCTTTTGTGGTCAACTCAGCAGCCTTCTGGGCAGTATTCCAGTTTAGGGCATTGGGAGCCGTACTCTAACTCCACTGTGGAGACCAGGAAGTTGAGGAAGGGTTACAGGGAAGCTCAGGAAGGCAGCGCGTGGTTCTTAGTTTCTTCCCCATCCTGTTCTTGAATTTTTGCTGCCAGAGTTGCCTGGAGGGAGCCTGGGCATAATTCCCAGCTGCCAACATTGTCATTTTCTGTACCCCACAGAAAAGAGGATGAGTCACCTGCTCCTCAGCTGATTTCCATTTTGGTGACATCTTATGTGTCTGGGTTTCTTAGGAAAATGAAAATTTGGGAATAAATGGAAGAAGGTCTAGCCCTGAGAAGCAAAGTGGCTCCAGTCTGGAAAGCTTGGCAGTGCCTGTCTTGGTACCCACCTCTTTCCCCTCTTTCTTTCCTCCCAGTGTCTCAGAATTTGTGGTTCAACCTTGTCATAGCAAGTAGCTACAAGTGACACATGAGGCCAACCGAGGGGTGGGGCGCCAAAGACTTTAAAAGGTGGCATATTGGGAAGGGTCATAATAGCAGCAATAATCGCCAGATAGGCTCTTTCCCAACCATGAATGCCATGAGGTATGGAAAAAGACCAGCTTTCGACCAATTCAGTTTCTACATTTTATGCAAACTCACTATGTAAAACCTCTGATTCACATCAGGGAGGCTGGGAGGTAGAGGGACTCCTCACTTTACCAAAGAAATTACCGTAGTAAATCACTATAGTAAACAGTTAAAGAGAACAAAATCTCATTTCTCTAGTGCTGTGCTCTCCGGTATGGTAGCCACTGCCACTTGTGGCTATTGTACATTTGAAATATGGCTAGTTTGAACTGAGATGTTTTGTAAGGGTAAAACACATAAGATTTCAAAGACTTAGTATAAAAAAAGTAGTACTATTTATATTGATTACATGTTGAAACAATATTTTGGTTATATTGGGTTAAAGAAAACATTAGCATCAATTTTACCTGCTTCTTTTTACCTTTTTAACATAGTTACTAGAACATTTTGAATTATGTATATGGTTTACATTATATTTCTATTGGATAGTGCTGCTGTGGTGATTTCAAAAATAAGATTTGATATATAAGCATTTTTATAGCAGTGCATTTCTCGCTTGAAGTATGTAAACCTGGACAGGAGAGGCCCATTTCAAAAGGAGGACAGGGAGAAGTGGAGATTTACAAATGGGGAAACTGATTATAGAAGAAAGCCAGGACCCTGCTTCAGTTACCTTTCAGTCTGGGGATGGAGGATGCGGGTTCGGGGGGTGGGCTCCGTTGCCAGAAGCAGGTGGTCTTACTCCCTTAGCTTCATCTGATCTAGCTGGGGCTCAGAGAAAGGCACTTGGAAACTTCTGTGCCCTTGCTGTCTTAGCCATCAAGCTCTGAGTTGGAGATAGTGACGATGTGACAGGAACTCTCCCCATGCCTCTCTGGGCCACCATTCCTGGCTGAGAGGAGGCAGAGGATTGAGGTGAGCCCCTTCTTCACTCCCAGGGCCATGTGGTAGAGCTGCTGTCGCACCTCCTTCTGCCAGTAGGCATAGATGAGTGGGTTGAGCAGAGAGTTGCCCACACTGAGCAGCCACAGGTACTGCTCCAGCACTGGGTAAAGGTAGCATTCCTGGCAGGCTGCCCGCACAATGCCAGTGATAAGGAAAGGGGCCCAGGACAGAGTGAAGCTCCCGATGAGAACAGATACCGTGCGGATAGCCTTGAAGTCGCTGGGAGTCCGAGGGGGCCGGTAAGCTCCAGCCATGGCTCCTGCATGCTCCATCTTTCGGATCTTCTGGCTGTGCACAGAGGCAATCTTGAGCATGTCGCAGTAGAAGAAGACAAAGAGGAGCAGGGCTGGAAAGAAGCCCACGCAGGAGAGGGTCAGCACAAAGCGAGGGTGAAACACAGCAAAGAAGCTGCAAGACCCATGGTAGTTGGTCTCCTGGAACATGGGAACTCCGAGTGGGAGGAAGCCAATGAGGTAAGACACCAGCCACAGCCCAGCAATGCAGGCCCCAGCCACGAGCCCACTCATGATCTGGTAGTAGCGGAAGGGCTGCTTGATGGCAAGGTACCTGTCAAAGGCAATGAGCATGACTGTGAGGACAGAGGCAGCTGCGGAGGAAGTGACAAACGCCATCCGAAGGCTGCACAGGGTCTTCTGTGTGGGCCGAACAGAGCTGGAGAGCTGGTCTGTGACTAGGCCAGAGATGGCCACACCAATCAAAGTGTCAGCCACAGCCAGATTCAAGGTGAAGCAGAGACTGACACTATCATTCTTCTGGATCAACAAAAGCACAGCCACAGCCACTAGTGCATTAGCAGCAATGATAAGGAAGGCCAGGACAGCAAGGATCACTCCAAAAGGGTAAGATGACTCCATGTCTTGAAGTGGTAGGACTTCCACTTACCAGGGCATGCTGGCTCTCCAGCTCAAATTCTCATGGGCCAGGGGAGGAGGAGCTGTGAGTTCAGAGCTACAGCACAATTCTGGCCATCGCTGGTAGTCCAGACTGGCGGCTCGCCATCTTTGGGATCCTGCAGGTCATTAAGGATCACTCACCCTCTCTTTCAGTCCTCAGCGCTCCTGCCTCTCCAGCTCTCTGAAGGCAGCAATCCCAGTGCAGACCTCCCCCAGATCCTCAGCTAGTCCCTCCCCCTCCATCCACCAAGTTACTAGACAACTCCCAAGTACCTGTGCATGCTGTCTCGCCAGGCCCTCTCCCTTCACTGATGCTTCAAAGACTCTGGAGGGATGGGACATTCATCTGGTCTCTTGTCTGGCAGAAGATATAACTGACTAATCACCCTTCTTTCCCCTCCATGGCTTGACATTAAATTTCTACTTCTTCCGAAGCCTCAAGTACCAGCTTAATAACTAACCTCGGCTTAATTGAGCATTTGCTTAATAACTAATTCTCAGCTACTACTGTGAGCTGCTTTTAATCAAGCAAGATGACCGTAATCAGTTGAAGTGAGAAGTGAAGGCAAGAGAGCTATTTGAAGGGCCTGGCATACTTTCAGGGGCGTTACCATTTAAGCTGTTGCTTACCTTTTGCTTCCTAGCACCCCATATTTGAATCCTCTCAAATGGGATGTGCTGTTCCCCTGTTTCTCATACCTTAGAATTCAGTTTGGTGAGGATTCAGAAGGACTGGAGGCACAAGGCAAAGAACTGTTAACAGCTGCCATTCAGTTCAGATGAGCCCATTCACCTAGAGCTGCTGTCTCTCACGGCTATTCATTGAGAAGTGTTTCTGTGCCATGTGGGGCTGTCTCTCTGGTCAGGGAGTAGTGGCTGCCAGGCTTGCCTCTCTTGATGCTGTAGACCCAGCGTGTCTCTGCGGGAGGAGGAGATGTGGAGGTAGGCTGCATTCTGAGAAGAGGCTGCTCGATGTTTGACTGTGGAATTTTCCAGGGACAGGAACTTGGAGGGGTAGGAGTTGACCAAAGGGCGGCAGTGTTGCTGAAGCAGGTGAGACAGCTCAGTGGGGGCAGCTGTGTAAGTCACTCCTATTTTACGTTGTGTATCCATTTGCTCATGTACATTAGAACTAACCTTTTGCCTGCCACTCTCATCTTGGAAACCAAGAAGAGAGGGGTAGGGAGAAGAGTGGTTAGAAGCTATTTACTCAGTTCAGGTGAGAGCACAAATGGAAAAGGTTAGTGTTTTAAGTGAGGGAGTGAAGAGCAAGGTGCAAAGTTGGAGGCAAATATATTCCAGCATGTTTTGACAGTCTGAGAGGGCCTTTGGCAGATGTCTCTCCTAGAAAGGATCAGAAAGGCTGTGACCTGGGGACCCAGTATTCCAATTGCTGTGAACAGTCTTTATTCTTTGGTACATCCATTAGGAGGAGACTGATTCCAGTTGCTTAAAACCTGGCCTGATTTTATACCTGGACCTAAGGTGTGCTTTTGTTTCCCCAGCTCTTTTCAAGTCCATGTTTAAACTTGAGGGTGCACCAGAATTACCTGGAGGGCTTACTAAATCTCAGACTCATGCCAGGTGTGGTGGCCCATGCTTGTAATCCCAGCACTTCGGGAGACCGAGGCGAGAGGATTGCCTGAACCTAGGGACTTGAGACCAGCCTGGGCAACTTGGCAAGATCATTTCTCTACAATAAATCAAAAAATTAGCTGGGCGTGGTGGTGCATGCCTGTGGTTCCAGCTACTTGGAGGGCTGAGGTGGAAGGACCACTGGAGCCCAGCAAGTCAAGGCTGCGGTGACCATGAGCGTGCCACTGCACTCCAGCCTGGGTGACAGAGTGAGAATCTGACTCAAAGCAAACAAACCAAAATGCCCCCCCAAAAACAGACTTTTGGGACATATCATTAGGTCTGGGGTGGGCCGGAGAATCTGCATTTTAACAAGTTCCCAGATGCTGCTGCTGCTCCTTGCTTAGGGTCAACACTTTGAGAACCACTGTTCTAGTGCAATCGTTCTTACCCTTAGCCATGCATTGGCATCACTTGGTGATTCTGAAAAAATACTGCTGTTTGGGACCTTTGCATCTGAACTTTTAAAACTCTTAAAGTGATTCTAATATTCAGCCAGGGTTGGGAACCACTATTCAATGGCAAAAGCACAGGCTCTGGAGTCAAAACACGTAGGTTCCAGCCTGACATTATCTCTGTGATCTTGGTTGGGACAATGGCTTCACCTTTCTGACTTAGCCTTGGTTTCCTCATGTGGAACATGGGGAGAATAATATCTACATCATAAAGTTGTGGAGGATGATAAAAAGGTATGATGGCTGTGAAAAGGCTTCATAAATGATAAAACATTACATGAGTATTATTCTAGCTACAAATTAACACACTGAATCAAAGTGTGTATAAGAGTGTTAAGTGAGTATCAGTGATTAACACACTGCTAATCAAAGTGTGTATCAGAAGCATTGGTATGACTTGGGAACTTGAGAGAAATGCAGACTCTCGGGCCCTGTGCAAAACCTACTGAAGCAGTCTGCATTTTAACAAGATCTGCAGGTGATAAGTATACACATCAAGGTTGTTCTTGCCTCTGTCCCACTTTCAGGTGCCTGACTATAGTAGCTCCCTTTTGCTGCTGTAACAAACTACCACAAACTGACTTAACACAACAAAAATATCTTACAGTTCTCAAGGTTGTCCCAAAATGGGTCTTATGGGGTTAAAATCAAGGCATCAGCAGGGCTGTGTTCCTTCAGGAGGCTCTAGAAAAGAATCCCATTCCTTGCCTTGTCCTGCTTCTAGAGGCTGCCTGTATTCCTTGGCCCCTGGACACATCATGCCAACCTCTCCGTTCATGATCACATCTCCTTTGACTCTTACCCTCCTGCTTCCCTCTTTTAAGGACCTTTGTGATGACATTGGGTCCATCTGGACAGTCTAGGATAAGCCCCCCAATCTTAAGATCCTTAACTTATATCTACAAAGTACCTTTTGTCACGTAAGATTGCATATTCACAGGTTCCGAGGATTAAGACATGGACATCTTTGTTGGGGGCATTATTCTGCCTACCACACTGGTATTCTCTGCTACACAGATCTCTTTCCCCTCCATCGCACCCCCTCCCAACAGAGCCTGCCACTGAACCAGGCTCCTGGGAGAGGAGCTCTAGGAAAGTAGCCAAGACAAGCTGCGCCTGATTTTTTGCGGTGCCTAGACCAGCCATCTGCCTTTGATGATTTAGCTGCATCTTGCCTAAAGACAAAGGCACAGTGACATTTAATATCTTCCCATGCATGACTAGACTGGTACATATATTACTATAAAATACTATGCAGTGGTGTGAAAAGAATGGGATAGGTTTATATGTACTGATATAGAGTGACCTCCAAAACATGTTGTTGATTGACAAATCAAGTCACAAATCAATATGTAGAGTCTGGTCACACTTATAAAAATAACCAGGGCCGGGCATGATGACTCAAGCCTGTAATCCCAGCACTTTGGGAGGCTGAGGTGAGAGGATTGCCTGAGCCCGTGGGTTCGAGACCAGCCTGGGCAACATGGTGAGACCTCATCTTTACAGTAAAAATAAAAATAAATAAAAAATTAGCCAGGCGCGGTAGCGCACACCTGCAGTTCTGGCTGTTTGGAAGGCTGAGGCAGAAGGATCGCTGGAACCCAGCAGGTCGATGCTGGGGTGGCCGCGAATGTGCCATGGCACTCAAGTCTGGGTGATGGAGTGAGATTCCAAGTCAAATAAAATTTAAAAAATATTAAAAAAATAATTGAAGGCCAGATGCAATGGCTCACACCTGTAAGTAATCCCAGCACTTTGTGAGGCCAAGGTGAGAGGATCACTTGAGCCCAGGAGTTTCAGACCAGCCTGGGCAACATAGTGAGACCCTTATCTCTAAAAAAACCCCTAAAATTAGTCAGTCATGGTGGTGTGTGCCTATAGTCCCAGCTACTCAGGAGGTTGAGGCAGAAGGATCACCTGAGCCCAGGAGGTCGAGGCTGCAGTAAGCCGTGATCATGCCACTGCACTCCAGCCTAGGTTAGAGAGTGAGACTCTGACTCAAAAAATATATTTTTAAACCCCAAAACATATAAATGCATAGAAAGAAGACTGTGAACAAAAAGTGAATAACTTTGAGGAGGGAGTGGGATTGGTGGGGGATGAAGAGTCACGATTTACTTTAAATACTTCTTCCTTGCCATATATTTTCACAGTGAGAATATATTTAAGTAACTTCAAAAGAAAAAAAAGTCCCCTAGAACTTCCTATTCTGGCTCAAGCACCATTTTGCAAAGGGCTTTTCCAGACCACACAGAAATGCATGTGAATGTGTGTCACACACACAGTATACAGTTATGCATCCCTTAATGATGGGGATACATTCTGAGAAATGCATCCTTAGAAGATTTCATCATTGTGTGAACACCCTAGAGTGTACTTACATACACCTTGATGGCAAACCTGGATGTCTAGCCTACTACACACCTAGGTTATATGGTATAGCCTGTTGCTCCTAGACTACAACCTATACAGCATGTTGCAGTACTGAATACTGCAGGCAGTTGTAACACAATGGTAAGTATTTGTGTATCTAAACAGAGATGCTGGGTGCGGTGGCTCACGCCTTTAATCCCAGCACTTTGAGAGGCCAAGGCAGGAGGATTGCTTGAGCCCAGGAGTTCGAGACCAGCCTGGCCAACATTGTGAGACCTCCTCTCTACAAAAAAATTAAATTTGCCGGGTATGATAGTGGGTACCTATAGTCCTACCTACTCGAGAGACTGAGATGGGCAGATTGCCTGGGCCCAGTAGGCTAAGCCTGTGGTGAACCATGATTGTGCCACTGCACTATAGCATGGGTGACAGAGTGAGACCCCGACCAAAAAAACAAACAAAAACCAGAATCCAGTTCCAAGGAGGAGTAGAGAAAAAAAAACTTGAAGCATGCATGCTGGTCTGAATGAGACGATAAGACCAGGTGGGATGAAAAGTAGCACTGAGCAGACCTAACTGGAGATGAACAGAAAAACATTTTTGAGGGTTATCAGGAGCCTGCCTAGAGCAGTAGTTCCCAAATGGTCATCACAATTGCACCTAAGAAGGTCAAGGCCCCAAGCCAGTGACTAGTGCCCACCACCCGTTCTCCAAAAGATCCTTTGTGTGGGCAGCGTTTACCTTTCAGTCGTCTTGACTGTTGTGAGCCAGAATCTTGCTGGAGTGTTCTGTTACCTGAGGTGAAGAAGCTAGTTACCAGGAAGGCCAGGTGAAACACTGATCCAGAAAGTTGGTGACAGTCTACAGCAGGGGTGTCCAACCTTTTGGCTCCAAGTAAAGAAGAGTTGTCTTGAGCCACACATAATTTATATAATATAACTAGTGTATATACATAATAATACTTCTCAAGGGGCTCGTCAGAAATGTTTGTTTTAACATGATGTTAAAAGTTTTAGGAGGCTGCATTACTAGATGTCCTGGGCCACATGTGGCCCATGGGTCACAGGTTGACATGCCTGATCTACAGATTAGGGGAAGGAGTGGGTAGGCCACTGAGCAGAGAGGCCAGATAACCAAAACATGACACTGTAAAGACCAGAGCATACAAGTGATCAGAGAGACAAGCTGAGGGGCAATGCCGAGCCCTCAGAGATGAAGCACAGGGTGGCCCTGTCACAGTGATTTGGCATGGAAGCTGTCAGTATTCCTCTTGGGTGAGGTGGGAGCTGGCATCCTTCATGAGGCTGAGAACAGGTTTTCAAAGCCATAGAATGATGCTACACAGCTTGCATTCTATCTCTGGTCAGCAACTTACATTCTGGAGACCAGGTAGCATAGATAGAAGAATGTAGAATCTGAGGCTTGGCAGACATGGGCTCAAATCCCAGTTCTACCACTTGCTAGCTATAGAAACTTGGGCAATTTAATTAGCTTCAATTACTCTTGTGGTAGGCTTTCCAAGTTATCAAATGGCGATAGTATCACCTCTCAGATATACTGTGAGGATTGTGATAAGAAGCAGGTATTACTAGTATTAATAATAATAGTCTTCTCAGGTTCCAAATACTCCCAGTCATTGTTAACAACCCCCACCCCTTCTTTACTTTCAAATCTTACCCCCTAGTGAATGAAACTAGCTCTTCCTTGGGGAGAAGTTAGAAATCACCATCCGAGAGTTGGAGGGCTGTATATGAAGTTCAGGTAAGAATGACCCCTTGACTTGTGTCTTTCATGAAGAATACCCTTCAAGAAAGATTTTCAAAGAAAAAAGCAAGAAACATTATTTGAATATATATTTTCTCCCCTCACCTCACCCAATTCCACAAGCCATGGGCATTAACCAGAAATGTGTGCTCCTTATGATCCAACTCCTATTCTGCAGGAGAGGGAAGGATTTCAATATACTAGTCCCAACTATATACACACATTTTTTTAAGGGCAAGATGGCTCTGAGTCCTGAGTGGCAAATGAAAAAGTTCTCATATTCACAGAAAGTTAAATATCCCATGTTCTCACTCATAAGGGGGTGCTAAAAAATGTGTATACATGGGTGTAGAGAGTGGAATGATGGTCGATGGAGACTCGGAAGGGCGAGGGGGTGAAGGGCAGTGGATGATAAGAAACTACTTAGTGGGTATGATGTACATTATTTTGGTGATGGGTACAATCTTGTCCACTAAGCAATCTATGCATGTAACAAAATTGTACTTATACCCCATACATTTATGCAAATAACAAAAAGTTCATCACTCACCATGCTAGGTCCCCTGAGAGGATCTCTGGCCTGCACAGATCACAGCTAAGATGCAACCCAGAACAATCCAGAAATGCCTAAAAGGATCTTTTCTGTTAGAGACCCTTCCTAGTTATCCAGCTAGACAGGAGCAGAACCTTTCCAAAGATTGCTTTCTCCCAGCAGAGTGCCCTCTGCTGGACTTCCTGGCCATTCTGGCATCTCCAGCAATGCTGCTCTTTCCTGGCTAAGTAGGAACATTTGTAGTATTGCAACCAAATACTTCTTGGGCAAGTAGCAATGTAACCAGGACCTAGCTTTTGAAAATTTTCCCTTCTTATTAAACCTGTTAGTTTCCTATTGCTGTTACAACAAATTACCATAAACTTTGTAGCTTAAAACAACATAAATCTATTATCTTCCAGTTCTCAAGGTCAGCAGTCTGAAGTCAGTTTCACTGGGCCAAAGTCAGAGTGTTGGCAGGGCTAGTTTCTTTTGGAGGCTCCAGGAGAGAATTCATTCCCTTGCCTTTTCTGGTTTTCAGAGGCCACCTGAGTCCTTAGCATGTGAACTCTTCTTTGTATCATTCCAACCGCTGGCTTCTGTAGTCACATCCCCAGTATTGCTCACTCTGATCTCCTGACTCCCTCTTGTAAAGACCCTTGTGATTATATTCCTGGGCCCGCCTGGAAAATCCAGGCTACTCTCTCCATCTCAAGATCCTAAGCTTAAGCGCATCTGTAAAGTAGCTTCTGCCACATAAAGTTACATATTTATAGGTTGTAGGGATTAGAATGGTGGGGTATTACTCAGCCTACCATACCCAGGCTTCTGCAACATGGAACAGCAGAAAGACCAATAGACTAGGAATAAGGAGAAATAGATTCCAATCCCAGCTCTGCTACTGCTTTCTAGTTGGGTAACCTTGGGCAGGTCCCTTCACTTTCCAAGTCTCAGCTTTTTCACTTGTGAGATAGAGGTGATAATAATAACTCCAGTTCTCAACATGTTAATGGAATGTATGAAAAGCTCTTTTCTGTCATAGTAACTAGCATAGAGTAGGCACTCAATAAACATGCTGGTATAGGTGATGTCTGTGTAGGGAGAGACAGGATGGCATTAGAAGGCAATAACAGTGCAAAATAAAGAATATGAAGTACTAGATGAAAGAGGTAATGGCAAGAATGGAAAGCAAGAGTGGTCAAAGAAATGGAGAGGTATACATGAGTCCAGATTTATACATTTCCTTGGGCTCTGGGTCAAGTTATCCTAATTTTCCATGATCACTGGATTGTATTGACAAAGGCTTCTGTTTCTCCTCAGCCCAACTGCCTTTGAAAAAAAAAAAAAAACCCAAAGCATAGAAATGTCAGCTGGAAGGTCAGGGGTAGTAGGATGTGGAAAGGCACAGAGACACAAACTGACAAGAAAAGAGGACATGTAGTCTCTGTGGTAGATGTGAGATAAGACAAACTCCTGGTGGCCTGTCTGCTGATTTCCAACATCTTTTACTTACAAGTTGTGTAGCCTTGAGCAAATAAGTCACCCTCTCCGTGTGCCTTGATTTCCTCATCTAAAATTAAGGTATTAATAGTTTCTACCTCATAGAATTGTTGTGAGGATTCAATGAAAACCCATGTGGTATGTTTAGCACACTATATGGCACTTAAAGGCCCCATCAGTCTTAGCTGGTACCATTATTGCTACAAGAATGCTCAGCGTAGGGCTATTTCCTCAAAGTGCCTCCCACCCCCCAAAAATGCTGACCCTCCCACCCTGTTCTGTTCTACCTCTCTCAATTCACACACATCCCTCTCTACAATTACAGCCAGGGCAGGTAAAAGCAATAAGGAAATATATTTTCTCTCTCTCTCTCTACATATATATATATAAAGTATATAATATATATGTATGTGTATGTATATGTATATGTAGATACAAGGGCCATCTCCAAAAAACCCAGAATTAATTTATAAAATATTGTGTGTTTAGACTCACATGTTTAAACTTGTCACCTTCAAAGCACTCTCCATTTGATGCAATACACCTATTGAGATGATTTTTCCACTGCTCAAAACAGTCTTTGAACTCATCCATTTTGATGCCTTTTAGTGCTTCTGCTGTTTTTTGTTTCCCCTCTTCCTCATCAGCAAAACGTTTCTCTTTGACGAATTTTTTCACCTGGGGAAACAAAAAAAGTTGCTCAGAGCAAGATCCGGTGAATAGGGAGGGTAGGGCATGGGGATCATGTGGTTTTTGGTAAAAAAACTGCTGAACGCTCAGTGCAGTGTGGGCAGGTGTGCTCGTAAATCGCCCATCATGAAATGGGCAAACGTGTTGAAAGAATCTCAAAAAAAAAAAAAAAAATTCACTGAAGCGGAACGTAGTCTCTCACAACAACACTAGCTGGTACACTGATGCTGATGGGTTCCTAGAACACATACCTAATGGGGGAAGCCTGTACGACAAGGGGCCCACCCTCCAAAAGATAATTTCGGTTATTTTGGTTCCTCGCTCATACAAAACAACACCTTCTTTGCTGTCACCCAGAGGCAACCACCATCATCTCTTGCCTGAATTATTGCAGAGCTTCCTTAACTGGGCTTCCTGCTTCTACCATAGGTATTCCCTTGCTCCCTCCCTGGTCTGTTAGCAACACAGCAGCCAAGGTGATCTTGCTGAAATGTACGTCAGATCAGAGTCCTTTGGTGACCTTCCACTTCACATCTAGTAAAATCCAAACTCAGTATCCAACATGGCTGTGCCTGATCTGCTCTTCTTACCCCACTTATCCTGTGCATAGTGGTTAAGAGTGCAGACTTTGGAGTCACACTACCTGGATTCAAATCTTGACCCTATTATTTACCAGCTGTGTTACCTAGAACAAGCAACTTAACCTCTCTGTGCCTCTGTTTCCTCATCTACCAAATGGAGATATCAGTATCTTCCTCATAGGGTTGTTGCATGAAGTAAATGAGTTTATGCATGTCAACTACCTAGAACAGTGTCAGGTACATGGTAGGTACTAAATAAGATTTTGTCAAATAAACACATATCTGTCATTCTTCCCCCTGCATGCTGCTGCTGCTGTTTCTGAAACAAAGTGTCTCAGAACATTTGCCCTTACTCTTCCCTCTGTCTGGAACACTCTTCTCCTAGATACTCCCATGGCTTGCTCCCCATATTTTTGCAGGTCTCTACCTCCATGTCACTTCTTTGACCGACCACCCTTAATAAAATAGTAACACTCCATCAGTCACACTTACCAACATTGGATGTATATTTTATGGGCATTTTCCTTCTTCCCCCAAAAGAATGTAAGATCCAGGGCCTTTGCTTGCCTTGTTCACTGTTATAACCCCAGCACCTAGAGCAGTGTTTGGCATTTAATAGCTGCTCAATAAATATTTATTGTGTAGTGGGAACCAGCCACAGAGAGAGATGGGACACCAAAGCTACTTTGCCAGGAAACAGCATTTATTTGTGCCAGCATAGCTTAGCGGATTTGCAACTGAAGGCTGAGCCCTGAACGCAGTGAGGCATTGCCTTATATACACTTTAGTTTCTTTGCCTTCCATACAAGGCAGCAGTTTGGCCTTATTCATTTGATTGAATATTTTATAACTGGAGGTGGCAGTTAGCATTACTTGTTACACTGATTGGTTTTACATAATTATTTCATTTGCTTATCCTATTGCTGATTGGCTTACAAGATCACTATCCTGATTGGATTTCGCCAAAAGTTTGTACATGTATCCCACCAAAGTGAAGAGCCCACAAAAAGAGTAGCACAAAGAAGCAGGAAGTAACTTATTTTCCCTTTTCTTATTCCTGCATTTTCAGAAGATCCTGCCTCAACTGAATGAATGAAAGACAAAAGCAATAATAATAGTAATAATAAAAATCATGAACTCTCTGCCAAGGTAACATGACAATAAAAAATATAAGTGATATCTGGATAAAGGTAAGGAAATTCTAACACAAGGAAAATAAAGGCCTCTCTCCCCTTATCCTCATCTATTTTCCAAAAGGTAATTGTGTGATTTTTAAAATTTCATTAACCAATAAGTAAATTTTGGGTGCATTCTATGTGAGCAGGAAAATCTTTGAGGTGCTGAGGGGCTTATAACTGCAGAGCTTTTATTTTTCAAAATTTCACAGTATTTCTGGGGGAAGAACATAAAGCAGTTTTTTGTTTGTTTGTTCTTTAGAGACTCGGTCTTGCTATGTTGCCCAGGGTGGTCTCAAACGTTTGGCCTCAAGCAGTCCTTCAGTCTTGGCCTCTCAAAGTGCTGGGATTACAGGTATGAGCCACTGCACCTGGCCATAAAGTAGTTTTATAGTGCTGCAGAGGTCAGAAGTGAGAGCCATCACTGTGGGCTGGCAAGGTCAGGAAAGATTTCCTGCATGACAGATGACCTGATAAAAGTTTGGAACTTGGGCAGGTTTCAGTAAGACAGAGGAGGGTGGTCCAGGGGTATGGGGCTCTCACAGCAAAGGTGTCTAGGTTGGGTAATAAAAGGGGCCCTTGAAGTGGAGCCTGACTGAAGTCAAACCTTTGAGGGAAGGAGAAGTGAGAGAAAAGACTGGAGAACAGGGGCTGGAACAGTTGGGAGAGTACTGAAAGAGCTAGGAGGCATGGGATAATGACTGGGGCTGTGACTGAAAGAGATACATTTTAGAGACACTGCAATAGTACAATTATTAGGACTTGGCGATTGGATGGATATGTTGGGATGAGGAATAGGGAAGACTAAAATATGACACCTATATTTTTGAGACTAGGCAACCAAGAAAATTGTGATAGCATTTCCCAAAATAGGGGAGTCAGGAGGAAGAGTTATTTTGGGGTATTCTGTGGTGTAGTGGTGGGAAGAGGAGAAATTACTCTGGCTAGATAAATAGTTCAGCCTTTCCTTGGATGTGGGGTTGTCTTTGACTTCCCTGATCCTCTTTTCAGATGTTAAGTTTAGAGGGACCTTTGGATTCCTATCTCTTCTCAACTCAGACATTAATGTCTCTAAACATCATCTTACCTACCAATTGCAAGCACATCCATGGAGAATCTGCCTTTCTTGCTTTTTGATGTATTCCAGAGTCTCCTAGAATGATCAACCATCCAAGTTTGCTCTGGGTTTGCCAATTTTAGAGCCCAAAGTCAGGAGTCCCAGGAAGCCTCTCAGTTCCAGGCAAACTGGGGTGGTTTTCAGCACTCCCAGCTTCAGAATACCTCTGCTGAATCTGCCAGCTGGATAGTGATAGTCTTCTCATGTTCTCAATCAAAACTATCCTTCCCTTTGGTTGGTCTTACTCTACTCTTTTGCTCCAGCTTCCTTTTGAACGCTAATGACTAAGCCCCAGGTGTAACCCCAGAACTCTCATTTCACAGCCATCTGAAGAAGCCAGCAAGATAATGCTGCATGTTAGTTTAGCACTTTGCAGTGGCTACTTCAATCCTATAACTAAGCAACCTGAGATTTCTAGGAGTAGATAAAACCCAAATGCAATCTGTCACTGTTTAGTTTTCACTGCCAAGATAATTCTACAAAGTTAATAAATAGCTAGATTGGAATGGGGGAGGGGCGCACATAATGAAGAGAAACCGTCATTGGTGGGTAGCCTCTGTTCTATTTCTTGGCAGGGCATTGGTTATATGCTGAACTATTTGAAGGTACAGTTATCATCATCATCAAAGTGCTTTCATCAAGGTTCTAAATGTGGCACTCTGAGCTAGGCCTGCACAGAGAACTACACAGCTTTGGACCTTCACTTTTAAAGCATCACGGTCCAAGACCGGGTATTGATGTGGACATATGCAAGACAGATTCAAGTCTTCAGTATGGGTTAAATCACACACACGTCAACCATCTCTTCTACTGGTTTCTAGATATTTCTTCAGTGGAATCTGTCAAGCAAATATATCTTGTTCCCTCAATTATATTTGCTCTTTGAGGGCAGAAGACCCACCCTTACACTCCTATCTACACACCTTAGCTGTACAGGACAAATTCAGTTGCTCAGTAAGGACGAATTAAATCAACCTGACATAATGAGTTTAGTTAACCTTTCAAGTTAATTCCTTTGAGCCTCAGTTTCTTCCTCTATAAAATGGGGGGTGGTAATTGTACCTGCTTCATGGGGTTGTAGTGAAGGTGGAGACAGTACATGTAAAGTGCTTAGCACATACTCCACAGCATCGTTTGGCACATTGTCTGCTCAATTGTTAGCTATCAATTTAATAATATTAATTTCTGCCTCCTGCTCAACTAGGAGAGACTATGGAAAAGATTGTAACAGCTCTCATAAATCTGTGGGTGTTCAAATCAGCTTATAAAGTGTATTGCGATTTCAGGGACAACAAAAGATTTACCCTTTCGCCTATCTTCTTCACGTTTCTGCCATAACTCTTGAACAGGGATGCTTTGACAGGGCTGTGTGTGAGCAACTGACTTATTGTGAACGCAGAAGTGGGGCTTTGGACCCGAAATGAGGGCTGAGACTAACGCTGCTGTATCAGGCACCTTGTTCAATCTTCATTCAGCAGACATTTATAGCTAGCTCAATCAGTTTCAGGCATCGGACCAGAAGCTGGGGATCCTGTAACGTACTAGGCTCGAACCCTTGCTCCAGTTCACACAGGGAAAAATCGAGAGACTTGGGAAAAACCACCTCTCTAAGAGGAAGTCACACGGAGCGAAAACAGCTTCCGCGCCTGTTTACAGGCGCCACGCCCCTGCGCGGCCAAGCTATTCCGGCGCGCGGTCACCGACTCGACCAACGGGCGCGCGGCGCCGGAGCCGCGCATGCGCCGCGCACCTTCGCCCGGATGCTGATGTCTAACGACCGAGCGCGAACCTCCGAAGATGAAGTAAGGCCTCAGTTTACCTCTGAGGAAGGGGGAGCAGGGCTGCCAGGGCTAGTTCACCGGGACTGGGGAGGTAGAGTGTCAGGGGGTTCGAACAGGGGGAGGGGCGCGGAGACTAGAACGGCTGGTCTCCTAGTTTTGCTCTCGCTCAGCTCAGGCCGGGCCGCACTTACTTGTCCGCTTTTCTGTCCCTCACCCTCTCCCCCGTGCAGCCCTTTAACTAAGGTGAAGCTGATCAACGAGCTGAATGAGCGAGAGGTCCAGCTGGGGGTGGCCGATAAGGTGTCCTGGCACTCCGAGTACAAGGACAGCGCATGGATCTTCCTGGGTGAGGTCCATGTCTTTCTTCCACAGTGCTCATCCGTTTCTCCTGGTCTTTTTTCGACCATCTCAGCGTTCCCGCCGTTCACTCCTGCCCACATTCCTTGCCCACTTTTTATAGCCGTCTGCTGTCTGCCCGGGAATCTGCTTCCATACCTCTTTTCTCCCCCACTCCTAGTTTGCTCTCCCTGCCAAATCACCGCTACAGCGACTTAGTCATTCACATTGCTAAGGCTCAGAGACCGTTATTAGCGCTCCCTCTTTTTCACACTCATAATCCCATTATACAGCTGAGAAACTGAGGTACAGAGACGCTAAGGAACTTCCTTAAGGTCACATTGCTAGTAAGTGCAACAACCAGAACTATGGGATTCTAGAACTCATCCCCCCCCCCCGCTCCGGAGGAACAAGAGCGAGCTTTATTTTCTATTTTTTAAAAAAGGGGGCAATCTGCAGATTGGAGAGAGGCACGGCCTTCAGTACAAACGAAAGTGGGCTTTCCCTAGAACTCATGGTCTTAGCCGCTGCCCCACATTATTACTAACTGCCCTCCCCAATTTCCCTTCCCTCAGAATTCGCTTTCCTCTTCTAGTTAGCTCCTGCCTTCTGTCGATGGCCACATTACTGTTCCTGTATTCACTGTGTTACCACCAGTAATTATACAGTTTGACTCTTCAAAAAGTTTATTGTACCACACATTGTGCTAAACACTTTATATGCATTGTTTTATTTAATTCTCACAACAATCTTGTAAACTCAGTACTAACATCCCCATTTTACAGATAAGGAGAGAGACATTTGAAAGGGAAATTACTTCCTATGAAATGCTTAACTGTGTCTTTGTAATCTTTAATCTAGGATTAATCCTTAATCCTGTAATCAGGCACATTTCGACTGATTTTCATCATAGCTGTAAGTTTGTGGGTAATGAGCAGATGAATTCAAGATATGTTTATGGAAGCAGGTTTTTGTGATGGAAACTATCTGCTTTGTGGAACTTTGGATGTGAGGACTAAGTGATTAGATTAGTTAGGTTAGTGGTGACCCTGGCTTTTCCACTCAAAGTTAATCACTCCTTTTTCTGTACTGCTAGCACCCTATATGTACTTCTGTCATTGCATAAGACTGTGATTTCTTTGAGAGCAGGGCCTGCCTAGTGCTTGGTATGTAGCAGACACTTAGTGTTTGCTGAACTGAAATGTGGTTTTCTCTTCTAGGAGGGCTTCCTTATGAACTGACTGAAGGGGATATCATCTGTGTGTTTTCACAGTAAGTCTCCTTTCATTTCCTACCTCCTGAATTGATAGTTTACTTTTGTGGTGCCTTTTGTGGCATCACACATGCCATTTATTCTAATTATAGGCTGAATGGCATCCCTGTATGGGGAGGGCAAGAGCTTCTGCTCTAGTCTAGATCAGTCCCAAGACAGGATTATAGAATGCTGTCATGTGGAAGATCCCAGAAGTTGGATAATTTGGGAGGCTGTCTTGGAGATTCTGGTCTGTTTCTGTTTTTCACTTTCACTGAGGCTTGTTCAATGTGGGCTTATATTAGAACTGAGACTTGTTCAATGTGGGTTTATATTGGAACTGAGGCTTTTTCAATGTGGGCTTATGTTGGAATGGACTGGAACTCCCAGGGAGGTACCATGTTGGCCCACCTCAGGCTTCTGCAAACTAGGGGTAACCCATGATCACAGGGCCCTTCTGAACCCTCATCTGTGTGGCATTGTAGGATTGGGGCAAAGCACAGAGGAATTAGGGTGGGAGAATAGAAGATTTAGGTAGTAGTTTGCTTCCTTTACCCAGAGACTGAAAATCACAGGCTGACAAGGAACAAAACTGAACTTGCCCAATCACTTGGCCAGGACCCTCTGTGTATAGATGGCCTTATCATCCTGCCATGGCAGTTCCTCTGCCAGGGTATGTTATCTGTGTTTGCTTGGCCAGCCCCTTTTGCCATGGTCCTCTGCCTGTGCATGTTGTCCAACTTCTCTGAAACATTCCAACATTGTGCTCCCAAGCTAGAAACCCAAAGGTAGTGGTCCTCTGGCTCTGTGAACCATTTAATTACTCTGTTAAGCTCTAGGGTTTTGTCTCAGCTGCCCAGTCCCTCTCCTATCAGCTGCTACTACCAGTGTGCCATTACCCTCTCCCACCAAGTTCTGCTGCTATTATCTCATAGCATAGTAAAAAATAATATGGCATCAGGAATTTCACAGTAGGTATAGCCTAATTTCCACTCTTTTGTGGTACTTTCAACCTTCCATCTTGCACTGTTTTTGTTTTCTTTGCATTGAGTGATGAACGGCTAGTGTGTGTGTATGTTTATTCTCATTCTCTATTCTAGCTACATACATTGCTCTCCATGAAGATTGCCTTTGCCAGGATAACAATGATTACTGAAAAAAATACTTTGTTTTCATTATGAAGGTAATGTAATGTATAGTCATTACAGAACATTTGGCAGAAAAGTAAAAACGTTATGGCATATTTCTTTTTATCTTTTTAAAAAATGTTGGGCATTATTTCCAGTGGTTTGCTATTATAAACTATGTTGCAGTGCACGTAATGGCATATAAATATTTATACGCATCCCTGATATGGTTCAATATGTTAACATTTTTAAGATGTTTTTTAAGCAATTGCCAGATTGCTGTCTGAAGAGGTAGTACCAATTTCTACTCTCACTAGAATGCCATTTTCTGAATCCTGATCAACAATGATTATTTTAAAAATATTTGCCATATGGCTTCTCATTATTATTTTACTTTGCCTTTATTTCATCATCAGTAAGGTTGAACATCTTTTCATAGATTTGTAGCATATTAATATTCCTTTTTCTTTGTAAATTATCTATTCATATCCTTTGCTGTTTTTTCCTATGGGTATGTTCTTTGTTTTCTTATTGATTTTACATGAGCCCTTTATGTATAAAGGATATTAACTCTTTGCTATAACATTTTGTCGTGTTTGTATTACAGATTGGGTATCCGTTATCTGAAATATTTGAGACCAGGTGTTTTGGATTTTGGAAGATTTGCATATACATAATGAAATGTCTTGGGGATGGGACCCAATTCTAAACACAAAATTCATTTATGTTTTATGTTTTTTAAAATTTTTATTTATTTATTTATTTTGAGTTGGAGTCTCACTCTGTTGCTCAGGCTGGAGTGCAGTGGCACCCTTACGGCCACTGCAGCCCCAACCTGCTGGGCTCAGGTGATCCTTCCACCTCAGTCTTTCAATTAGCTAGAACAACAAGCATCACCACCACACCTGGCTAATTTTTTTTATTTATTATAGAGATGAGGCTTGCCAAGTTGCCTAGATTGATCTCGAACCCATGGGCTCAGGCAATCCTCTCACCTCGGGCCTCCCAAAGTGTTGGGATTATAGATGGAGCCACTGCACCTGGACTTCATTTGTTTTATATGCACTTTATACCTGAAGTTAATGTTATACAATAAAGAATTTTGTGTGTTGGCACTGAAAATATTTTGGAGTTTCAGATTAGGGATGCTCAACCTGTACTATGGGCTTATTTTTTTAAATTTCATATGATACCTTATCAAGATTATTCTTAGCCGGGCACAGTGACTTGCACCTATAATCCCAGCACTTTGGGGGGCTGAGGTGAGAGGATTGCCTGAGCTCACGCGTTCGAGACCAGCCTGGGCAACTTGGTGAACCCTCATCTCTACAATAAATCAAAAAATTAGCTGGGCGTGGTGGTGTATGCCTGTAGTTCCAGCTACTTGGAAGACTGAGGTGGAAGAATCACCTGAGCCCAGCAGATTGAGGCTGCGGTGGCTGTGAGTGTGCCATTGCACTCCAGCCTGGGTGACAGTAAGGCTCCAACTCCAAAAAAAAAAAAAGAAAAAAACAAGATTATTCTTTCTTGATGCTAAAACTGGGTCAATAAGAGTTCCTTCAAGCCAGCTCCTGCATGTAAAAAAATTTTATTATAAAGTAACTCCAGGCTTAAAACAGGAAGGTCATAAACTAGTATAAAGAGTGTATCCTTTGCTCAGAGTCCCCAGGTGTTAGCACTTTACCACACTTGCTTTGACATTATTTCTCTCCATGTATATCTACTATGATTTTTTCTGAGCTATTAGAGAGTCAGTTGCACATGATACCCACTTATCATGTGGATTCTTCAATGTGTATTTCCCAAAAAACAAAGATAGTTTCTTGTTTAGCCTTAGTACAGTGATCAAATTCAGGAAACCAACAGATACAATATTATCTAGTCTGTAGACTTTATTCAGCTTCACTGGGTGTCCTGATAATGTCCTTTATGGCTTTGTTTTCTGGTTCCTTATGTGTTATATAAATTATAGATATTTTCTCCTAGTCTGTCATTTATCTTTTGACTTTGCTTATTGGGATTTTTTTTGCTAAGCAAAGTCATTTGATCTTTATGCATTCATTCATTTAAAGTAGTATATAGTATAATGGACTTTTTTAGTGGGAGTGTACAGTCCTATGGGTTTGAACATGTATATAGATTTGTGTAATCACCCCCATAATTAAAATAAAGAACAGTTCCATCACTCTGAAAAATTCCTTCATGCTCTCCCTTTAGAATCTTCCCCTTTGGGTTTTTATTTTTATGTAGTTAAATTTATCAGTCTTTTTTATTGCTTCTGGATTTTGAGTCATAATTAGAAGGTATTCTCCCCATCTGTGTTATTTTCTGGTACTTGTATGGTTGCATTTGTGCACGTTGAAGTTTCTGATCCATTTAGAGTTTATTCTGTTGTACGATGTGAGGCTTGGATTCAGTTGTATATGTTTTCAAATGGCTCTCTGGTTGTACCAGTACCATTGGTTAAAAGTCCATATTTTTCCCCAGCAAATTGGGGTGCCACCCTTATCATATACTAATTTTTTCACATATACTTGAGTCGTTTCTCTGTTCCATTGTTCTGTGTTTCTATTGATTTGCCACCACCACACTAGTTATTCACAGAAGTTTTTCAGTTTGTTGAATATCTATAGAGTTACTTCCACTCATTGTTTCTTTCTTTAGGTTTTCCCAACTTTTTTTTTATTGGGATTGCATTAAATTTATGTTTTAACTTGGGGGAAGATTTTGATGCCTTTATAATATTAAGTCATCCTATCTAAGAAGGGATGCCTTTATGTTTGTTCACATCTATGTTTGTGACTCTCAGGAGTTTTTAAAAAATTTTCTTTATATAGGCTTTGTACATTACTTGTTGTTAAGTATATTCCTAAGTATTTTATCTTTTTTGTTGCTATTATAAATGGGATTTCCCTTTTCATTATTCCTTCTAGCTGTGTGTAAGAAGGTGATTGATTTTTAACTTCATTTTATTTTTATTTTACATATATATTTTTTGAGTCAGCATCTCACTCTGTTGCCCAAACTGGAGTGCAGTGGCACAGTCTCAGCTCCCTGTAGCTCAACCTTTTGGGCTCAGTTTCCCGAGTAATTGGTTCTACAGGCATGTGCCACCATCCCTGGCTCATTTTTTAATTTTTTGTAGAGATGAGATCTTACTGTGTTGCCTAGGGCGCAAGCAGGCCTCCTGCCTTGGCCTCCCAAAGTACTGGGATTACAGGCATGAGCCACCTGCCTGGCCAATTTTTAACTTTATATCCTGTTACTTTACTGAATTGTTATACTGTTAGTTTTTTTATCATTACATATTATTGATTCTTTTGGATTTTCTCTACATACTACATATATAATCTGTAAACAGAAGTAGTTCTACTTCCTCTTTTTCATTTCTCGTATCTCCTTTCTTTTATGTAACTGCATTGTCCTGTACCTCTAATATAATGTTAAATAGTTCCCAACCTCTAGCTGAATTGCCTCTAGTATTTCTTATTAAGATGCCAGATTTTGGACTGAGGTGTATATATGTGATCTTGTAATGTATCTATCAATTCTTATTTTATTTTATGACTTTATTTTAATTTATAAAGCTTTAACTTATCTGAAATTTATCTTTTTACAAGGAGTAAGGTAGACTTTTCTATTTTCTGTTTAATTTCTGCTTTTATCTTTATTAGTTCCTGTCTGATTTCTTTAGATCTACTTTCATTCTTTTTTTTTTTTAACAATAAAATTCAGCCGGGCTCGGTGGCTCAGCCTGTAATCCCGTACCTTTGGGAGGCTGAGGTGAGTGGATTGCCTGAGCCCGCAGGTCCGAGACCCGCCTGGGCAACTTGGCAAGACCTCATCTCTACAATAAATAAAAAAATTAGCTGGGCATGGTAGCACGCACCTGTAGTTCCAGCTACTCGGAAGGCTGAGGTGGAAGGATCGCTGGAGCCCAGCAGGCAAGGCTGCGGTGGCTGGGAGCGGCCACTGCACTCCAATCTGAGCGACAGAGTGAGACTCCAACTCAAAAAAAAACAAAAAACAAACAAAAAAACCCAATAAAATTCGGCCGGGCTTGGTAGCTTGCCTGTAATCCCAGCACTTTGGGAGGCTGAGGTGAGTGGATTGCCTGTGCCCGCAGGTTCAAGACCAGCCTGGGCAACTTGGTGAGACCTCATTTCTACAATAAATTGAAAATTAGCCAGGTGTGGTAGCACGCGCCTGTAGTTCCAGCTGCTTGGAAGACTGAGGTGGAAGAATTGCTAGAGTCCAGCAGGTTGATGCTGGGGTGGCCATGTGTATGCCACCGCACTCCAGCCTGGGCCATGGAGTGAGACTCCAACTCAAAGAAAAGAAAAGAAAAGAAAAACAATAAAATTCGTTTAAAGTTGCACATTTTCCTGAGTATGGCTTTAGCTACATTTTATAATTTTTGGTATATATTCTTCTCATTTTTGTTATTCTCTAAGTTGTCTGCCATTGATTTTTTTTTCCTTTATTTTGTTTCATTTTCTCTTTCATCCAGTTGCTAGGAGAGTAGGTGTCAAATTCTAGTTAGGTAGGGTGGTTTTTGTTTAAAATATTTTCAGCTTTATAACATTGTGATTGGAGAATATGGTCTATTCTATTTTGGGAGGATTATTTGAGACCTAATCTGTAGTCAGTTTTAATACATGCTTCATGAATTCTGGAAAATGTCATCTTGTGGGTTCAAAGGTATCTATGTATCTAATAGTCTGACATTAATATTTGTTAGTATAGTTGTTATAGTAATTATGTTTATTTGTATTTATACTATATATTAATTATTTTGATCTTATTTCTGTCACTTCTTTGTTATAAACTTCAAAGTGATGTGTTAAATTTTCCCATAACTTTCTCTGTTTTTCTTTGTAATTAAAATTTTTAATTTCTTAATTGATGCTTAGTTTTATGACTTATACCTCGGTTATGTATTAGGCCTTTTTTCAGTGTAACATAACCTTTTTAGTCCCATATAATGCTTTATTTTGGCCTTGAGTTTATTTTTGCTCTTGATATTGCCATCTGTTTTTTAAATTGAGTGTTCCTGTTCTTATCTTTTTTTATTTTCAACCTTTCTATGCTATCTTGTTCTAGATATGTCTCCTGTACAGACTGTATTACTTGAATTTTGTTTTAAAACCCAACCTGCAAGTTGTTGCATTTTAAGTTGATAGTGTCTTACTTTATTGTAGATATGGGGAGGTCGTTAATATTAATCTTGTGCGAGACAAGAAGACTGGGAAATCCAAAGGATTCTGTTTCCTGTGCTATGAAGACCAGAGGAGTACAATTCTGGCTGTTGACAATTTTAATGGGATCAAGGTGAGTGTGCTTCTTAAGCTGGATTTGGCTAGACTTCCCCATGTGTAGGGGTTAGGTTTTGTTTTATATGTAGTCCCCACAGGTGCAAGGACAGTACTGGTCAGTCAAGTGTGTTGCAAGGGTGGTAGAGGTGTGGAGACACACTGGCCAGGAAGTGATTCTGGGCCATAATTTTGTAGGCTTGTGGCCCTGCCAGGACTTGTTCTTTGTCCCATCTGTGAGCAGACTATCTCCCAAGGAGCATAGATACCAGGCCCGCTCTTCTCCCCATGTAGGCCTCTGTTTTTCATCTTTCCTTTCTCACCCTTCACTCTCATCTCTGGTGCACTGGAAAATGAAGAGACTAGTAAACACTGCTCTTCCATATTGTCCTCTGTCAGAGGACATGACCTAGGACACAGCCATATATATCTCCAGTGACCTAGCATATTGTTAATCTGATGACAAATTCTACAAAATTACCTCATTCTGAAATGTTCTCTCCTCTGCTCCCTCTCATCCTCATTGCTGCAAGTGAGGCACTGAGATTAGAGATGGAGGTAGGATAAGTCAGGCTTATTTATGCTCCACGTGGTCCCTGTACTGATAGGACAGGGTGGAACAAGGTCCTAGGCTTAATTTTTAAGTGAGCCTACAGTCAGAGGGAAGTCACTGTAAAAGGATGATTTTCAAAAATGTTTCAAAATGGGTAACAGTACATGACAGAAGCTACTCAGGCTTCAAGGTAAGAATAATCTGCGTGCGTGTGTGTGTGTGTGTGTGCGTGTGTGTGTGTGTGTGTGTGTATATCTCACTCTTTCACCTAGGCTGGAGTGCTGTGGCACAGTCAACCTCCTGGGCTCAGGCAATCCTTCTGCCGCAGCCTCCTGAGTAGCTGGGATTACAAGTGTGCACCACCATGCCTGGCTAATTTTTCTATTTTTTTTTTTTTTTTTAGAGATGAAGTCTTGCTATGTTGCTCAGGCTGGTCTTGAACTCCTGGGCTCAAGTGATCCTCCCACCCCTGCCTCTCAAAGTGCTGAAATTACAAGCATGAACCGCTTTACCTGGCTAGAATGTTTGTATTTTAAGTGAGGAGTTTTTTATTGCTGTTCACCTGGAGAGTTGTAATTCATGGCCTAAGATTCAGTGTGAGCTTATTGTTCCAATATGGTGGGGCTAGAGCAAGGTGTGAAGGCTTAAGAAAAAAGAAGATGGTCTTTTTTTTTGAGTTGGAGTCTCACTCTGTCACCCAGACTGGAGTGCAGTGGCCGCTCCCAGCCACCACAGCCTCGTCCTGCTGGGCTCCGGCGATCCTTCTGCCTCAGCCTTCCAGGTAGGTAGAAGTACAAGCGGGCGCTACCACACCCGGCTAATTTTTGATTTGTTGTAGAGATGAGGTCTTGTCAAGTTGCCCAGGCAGGTCTCAAACCCGCGGGCTCAG
>NW_007258431.1:1034842-1095143 GCF_000164805.1 Carlito syrichta | reverse complement strand
TTGGAGTTGTTGTAGAGATGAGGTCTTGTCAAGTTGCCCAGGCAGGTCTCAAACCCGCGGGCTCAGGCAATCCACTCACCTCGGCCTCCCAAAGTGCTGGGATTACAGGCTGAGCCACTGAGCCCGGCCAAAATGGTGTTTTCTTAATTCCTTCCTCTCTCCCAACTATTGGTCTGACTTTACCTCCTAATTACTTTGTCATAAAAACAGTTGTAACATTAAGCTGGATTACAAGAATTTTTCTAGTTGCCAGACCTTCCCAGGGTATGTTTCACTGTAAACTAATGTTACAGATTGGGTGTGATTCATTTTGCATCTAAATTCTCAGTCTTCCCTGATTCTTGTGCTTTGAAATGGTATTTACCAGTCATTTTTCACTTCATGGCACACATAGAACATGATATTTGTATGACATCCTGGGATAAACTGATGAGGCTGCTGGTATAGCTGCACCAGGCCCCAGCTGGCTGCCCCGAGAGCTGAGCGTATTAATATCTAGGTGTACGTGCTATGACACACTAGTTGGGCAGGTCTGCCTTAGTGATAAAATTAGAAGGTAATGGATATGGTTCAAACCATGGTTCTCTGTAGATTGGGTTTAAATAGTTCGGTATGAAGACTGCCTTTGTTGAAGCATTGCCTGTCTTGCTTAGATCAAAGGAAGAACTATTCGAGTGGATCACGTGTCTAACTATCGAGCTCCTAAGGACTCAGAAGAAATGGATGATGTGACCAAAGAGCTCCAGGAAAAGGGCTGTGGGGCTCGTACCCCCTCATTGAGTTCATCTGAGGGCTCTGAAGATGAAAAACTCACAAAAAAGCACAAAAAAGGTAAAGCATTAAGACCTAAGATAAGATTCTGGATAGTATTAGTGGCTGCTCTTTCTAACAGTCACTGGTAGTTGATAATCAGCTCTTAAGTGTGAAAGGGGAAGGTGTGCGAAACCTTATTTTAATTGAGAAAAGGGGAGATGTCAGTGGAAGGCTAGTGTTATGGGTAGAATTGCCCCCCGCCAAAATTGGTATGTTGAAGTCCTAATTCCCAGTACCTCAGAATGTGACTGTATTTGAAGATGGCATCTTTAAAGGAGAATTCAGGATGGGAATTGCCTTGTATAGCAACTTGACATATTAAGGGTGACAGACATCCAAATTGGCTTCTTGGAGTCGCTTTCCTGAAAGTATAGACCGTGACTGCTTCACGCTGCTGCCAAGGATGTTTTCCTTATGCACATTCTCCACCTCCTAGTATTTGCACATTTTTGAACTATAACACCTGTGTCTGATGTAATGTACTCAGAGAAGAAAGATACTTTTTTTTACTGATTGCTCCCCCTTTTTCCTCCAGACAAAAAGGAAAAAAAGAAAAGAAAGAAAGAAAAAGAGAAGGCTGATCGGGAGGGACAGGCAGAACAGCCATCCTCCTCTTCATCACCCAGAAGCAAGATGATAAAGGAAAAGGATGACCTTGGCCCTAAGAAGCACAGCAGCAAGAACTCGGAGAGGGTTCAAAAGTCAGAGTCCAGGGAGGGGCAAAAGCACTACCCCGGCTCCCCTGAGGTCAGGACTACCTGCCATGATGGAGCAGAAGATCTAGAGAGGGAGCCGAAGAAGGAGAAGACCAAGCATGAGCACAGGTCCTCAAGCAAGAGGGAGACAGAAAAGAACAGGGATGGGGCAAGAGAAGAGAAGAACAGAGATGGGGCAAGACAAGAGAAGAACAGGGATAGGGACAGAGGGCGAAGCTCAGACACACATTCTAGCCGGCACAGCAGGCGATCTGAAGGGCGTAGTCATAGAAGTAGAAGTAGGAGCCAAGATAAATTCCATAGGCATAGAAGGACCCGGCACTCCCAGGAGAGGGAGTCTTTGACTCCCAGTGACCGCAGGCATCACTGAAGCCTATTCAACTCTCAGTAGATTTGTAAATGAACTATGTTTTTAAGATATGGTCAAATTCGGTTATACTGTTACTATTTTTATATAAAATAGTATATTTTTATACTATATATTAGTATAAGTACTAATATATAATAATATAAATAAATACTAAAATGTACTAATATATACTAACATAGTATATATTAGTATATCTTGTATAAAGCCTCTGGGGCTGAATTCTTTTAAATCCCTTGAGTATTAGAATCATTGAAGACAGCTATAGTTTCCACAGCCAGATACTGTAGGGTTTTTTTTTTTTTAGCACAATCCATTGTCCTTGGAAATATGCTTGGTACTTACCAGAAAAAGTCCTAAATATAGAGTAGAGAAGTGTGGTATACTAAGTTTGGACAGTTTGATATGCCACCCTCCACTAAAATTTTTTTTAAATGTCTTTTCTTTTTCATTTTTAAACATTTTTTTGGTTGATGTATATCTTTCCACATTTTCCATGTAATTTATTTGTATTGAGATGAAATTTACAAAAACTTAACCATTTTAAAGGGAACAATTCAGTGCAATTTGGTACATTGAAAATGTTGTATAGGCATCACAAAAATAGTTGCAAAAATATTTTCATCATCCCAAAATGAAACCCTGTACTTATTAAGCAAAAACTCCTCATTCCCCCCTCATCCCTGTTCCTGGCAGCAACCAATCTGCTTTCTGTTTATGAACTTACCTATTCTGGGTATTTCATGTAAGTGGCATTATGCAGTTGAGGCCATTTGTGTCTGGCTTCTTTAACTTAGTATAATCTTTTCGAGGTTCATCCATGTTGTGGTATGTAGCAGTACTTCATTCTTTCTTAAGACTTTATAATACCACATTATATGAATATACCACACTTTGTTTATCCACTTTACAGTGTGTAGAAATTTGGGTTGTTTCCATCTTTTGGCTAATCACCTTTCTTTTTGTGTTCCAGGCATACCAGGCTGCCTTCTGGACTTAGTTCACTTTTGAGGTAGCCTTTCTTGCTGGGACGGGAAAGCTTTGTCAGCTTCATTGCCTATCTTTCTATTCTGCTTGGTAGTTCCTTCTCATCTTGGATCTTAGCTTTCTCTTTTATCTATCAGTCTCTTATGAGTTTAGTAGGAACTAGTTCACAGGACTTTTAACTAGCCCCCTAGTAAATTATTAAAGTTGAATTTATGACCCTGTAAAAGAGAGGACCAGGCTTTAATAGTCATGTGGGCCCTTGATTGGATGTGTAGGAGATTTGGAGAGGGGAAATGGGAGAAGATGGAGGAGTCTGGGGAAGTTGTCAGACTATGACACAGGTCTAACCTCTGAAAAAAAAAGAAGGAAGGGTGAGTAGGAAATATCTTGTGTACTTCTCAGAAGGTTTCAGCAAGACCAGGGAGAGTCAAGCCAGAGTCACCTGTCAGAGGAGTTCTGCTGGATTAGCTTTGGTAAGCCAGAGTTCTTGCTGATAGCCTCCATCTCAGCCATCATGGCCGTTCTGCTCGTGTGCTGGTCATGCCAGTTCTGTGGTAGCCAGTGAAGAGGCCTCTGCACCTGGCTGGATCATGTTGTCTGATTGTTTTTTTGTTTGTTTGTTTTAGTTTTTTTTTTTTTTTTTTTTGAGTTGAAGTCTCACTCCTTCGCCCAGGCTGGAGTGCAGTGGCACACATGCTCACGGCCACTCCAGCGTCGACCTGCTGGGCTCTGGCAGTCCTTCCGCCTCAGCCTTCTGAGTAGCCGGAACTACAGATGCGCGCTACCATGCCCAGCTAGTTTTTATTTTATTGTAGAGACGAGGTCTCACCAAGTTACCCGGGCTTATCTCAAACCCGTGGGCTCAGGCAATCCACTCGCCTCGGCCTCCCAACATGCTGGGATTACAGACTGAGCCACCGAACCCAACCTGTTTTTTTATATGGCAAGGAATTGGCTCACACAATTGTGGGGGCTGCTTAGGCAAGCCTGAAATTCATGGGACAAGAGCTGACACAGGCAAAATTTCTTCTTCAGGGAAACCTGTTTTGCTCTTGAGGCTTTCAACTTATTGGATGAGGCCTGCCCATTTTGTCAATGCTAATCATCACTTAACTAATTGTAGATGTCAATCACATCTACAAAATATAGTAGTTCCCCCCTTATTGACAGGGAATATGTTCCAAGGCCCTCAGTGAGTGTTTGGAGCCTTGAATAGTATCAAACCCTATATATACTATGTTTTTTCCTTTATATAAATACCTATGATAAAGTTTAAATTATAAATTAGGAACAGGTTAACAACAATAATAGTAAAATAGAACAATTGTAACAATATACTGTAATAAACATTGTATGAATGTAGTCTCAAAATACTGTAAGTAATATTTTCTGCCAGTGGTTGACCACAGGTAAGAAACCATGGATAAGAGGGGACTACTGTATTTTCACAGTTACACCTACATTAGTGTTTGATTGAACAACTGTATACTATAATCTGCACATGACACCATTGCAATTTACTCTTGTCCACGGTGGGGGTGCAGTTTCAGAGGTTTCTACTTGACTTTACTCACTGCGACAGCTCTTACCCCAATAGGCCAGGGAGCCACGTGTAGTTTACTCCAGCTGCCAGATCAATTTCAGTTATACACTTGGGGCTAGGTAGGTCAGCAGGCCTGCTGAGTTTTAGCCAGCACATCACTTACTCAGCTTCCATCAGCTTTCAGTCTAACTAGGGCCGTGATAATGCTTCCGGTTTCTAGGTATCAGATTAGATCTTGAGTCCATTATTCCTCCACATGTCTGGATATTCTTTCGCCAGTATATGTACATATCCCCAAGTAAGTGGCTGCAGGTCCCTTTGGGGGAGTACTGGGTGAATCATCACATACTCATCATTGTCCTTCCTGGGGACCCAGCTACCTCTCCAGACCCATAAATAAACTGAAGTCTGGGAGCTGAGCAATAAGGTAGGACATTTTTGGGGGAACCTCTCTCAGCCTCCTGCTCCTCCATTCTCTTTCAGCTTGTGAATATTTAGCCAAACCTTTGTTCACTCTATTGCTCCTAGGGGCACCATGTTCCATTAGCCATCACCACAAGTCTCTGAAGGTAAAGGCTACTTTTCAGACCCTGTGGTTCATTATGGTATTCGTGGCCTCCTGCCTTTTGGAGGTTAAGCACTTCTCCCTGGTCTCTGTTACCTGGAGCCCCATCGTCCCCCTGGATATTGATGAGCCCAGCTCTGTGATGGTCTCTCTTACTGTCAGCCCTGGCCTGCAGAGAAGTCCACCTCCCACCAGTGCCTTCCTGGTGGCCTCAGTGCATGGGGTGTCCTCTGGTCCTGCTGTGGAACAATGTCTTCTGTGGGGTTGCTGACTTCACATAATTTGTTCAGTCCAGTATGCCTACTTCCCTTTACTCCTTTCTCTGCTTTTGCTGGGGCAGCTCAGGCCTTTCTACTTTGCCCACCATTGCCACTACTTTCACCAGGCCTCTGAGATTCGCCTTAGTGGAGACTTCTCATCTGCTGTGGTCCTTGCCGGGGGATTAAATGCTATATCCTGACAAAGTGCTCCCAAGTCTGAATTTTTGCTTTTCTGGCTCTCTTGATGTAGCACCCTCAAAATCCAAACAATGCTTTTTGGCTTCTACCAGTGTGTGCCAGCTCATTTTTTTGGTAACTGTTGGTGGATACTCCCTTCTTTATCAGGCCTGGCACTTCCCCAGTCCGGTCATGTTGGGATGAGACCCTAATTATCAGTCCAATCACCAGAGAAGGAGGGGCTGGGGATGGCTTCTGGGACTGGTTGCCTAGTGGGAGCAGCCTGTGCAGCATCTTCCAGTGCAGGGAAAGTGCTAGCTTTTACTAGGGAAAAGTGAGCCCCCTCTGCAAACTGACGGGCATCATTGTCATGTCTGCAGAGTCAGCATCTTCAGGGGCATCCAAGTCTTTCCAAGTCTAGACATACCTGCTATGAATAAATACTGTCTTTTTAATCTCCCTGGAGTTCTGCAACTCGATCACATCTTTGGCTCAGCTGTGCCAGGTCTCCCACAGCAGGTGATCAGGGTCTCTGTAAAGCTCCACGGAAGACCTCCAGTTCTCTCACTTGCAGTCTTTAGCCACTGATTAAGTGTCGCTCATTTCTCATTACCCTGCTACAGGACATCAAGACACTTAACATGCCTAAGTTATCTAGCCATCTCCAATATCTTTGCAGGCTTTAGTCCTCCCAGATTTTTCAAGAGTCACACCTGCAAGACCATCCTCCCGGTTTTCCCAGGTCATTTCCATAGAAATCTTTAGCACTTGAACTGCCACCCTGTACCTGGGACTATTCATGCCCCATGTCGCCAGGACAGTGTCCGTTTTACCCACCAGGCAATGAGTGAAGCAGTCCCAGAACTCCATCTCACCATCACTTATTTTCTTGGACTGCTTCCTGTGCCATCTGTGCTCGTTTGAGTTCTCTGGGAGGTAAGATGCCAAGATGGGATTAGACATATGAGAGATTTAGTAGGGAAAACACCTGCAGGGAAAATGGGGAGGGAGCCAGGAGTCAGGGAGGGTCTAGATGCATGCTTAACTTTTGTGGGGGAGAGGGAGAAGGAAGGAAGGGTGGGCAGGAAAAACCTTAGACTGTGGGATGCAGTTCTCAAGTTTATTTTAAATTAACAAGTTATTAATATGTATGGGGTACAAAATGTTATGTTTATAAATACAATGTGGGATGAATAGGTGAAGATAATTAACATATTTGTCACCCTCGGAGCAGTTCTAAGAATGTTTCAGTAAAACAAATGTGTCTGTCAGGAGAAGCAGTCCGCCACAGGTTCCTGCACATTCTTACTGTCTTAAACCGCAAGATCTATCATCTCCTAATATGCAGCCATTGCTGCAGATAGCAACTATGTTGGGCAACTATGTTGGGCAAGGTGACCACAGTGTGACTTACTGTTTAGCTGTGGTACCTAGGGGAGAGACACTGGCTTGTTTGCTCGTTGCCCAAAAAGTCCTGAGCCCCTGACCTCAGTGCTCATTCCTCAACTGCAATGCAGATCCCTGCTTGTATAGCATCCATCTGAGCCTACTGCATTGCCCTGTGGAACTGGGGGGCAAGGGAGCTGAAGAAACCATGCTTATGCTCACGCTGTTTGCTGTGTTGTAATAAACTGTCTCGCTCTAACTCATTAGGTCTCTCTGTCTATGTTCTATACCTACGAAGCAATGGCGGGTTTACCCCTTGCCAGATAGGAGGTTGGGGCTCTTCCTTGACAGCATCCCTTACCCAGAGTCACCTGTTAGGAGAATCCTGAGTCTTGTAGAAATGACCTGTTTTAGTGTCTCTACCACACCAAGAGATGCTTATGGGAAGGGTGGGTTTGGTGAAAATGCAGTGATGGATAGTGGGTTTCAGCTATGTTGGATTTGAGCTGCAGCAGCATTGGATTTCAGAACTCAGTGGTCAGTTACACTCCATGTGGTCAGAGATCTGAGAGGCACATTTACACCCTGCACTAAGCTCAGCCTGAAACAACCCACTAGCCATTGGTTTTAGTTAGCCTTTGGGAACAGTGAATGTTTACTTGTTCCCTTCATGAGTTCATTTCACAGAGGACAGTTGGAATTCATTGGTGGACAAATCCCCAGTGACCTGAGACCTAAACAGCCACATTGAATGAAGTGCTCGCTAAGAATGCCTTTTAGTTCTTAGCATATCAATATTTGTTGATGTGGCCTAATTAACACCTGAGTCTGTCTCCTTTTTGCTTCCTGTACTCTACTGGAGCTTGTACCTAGTAAGTACCTGTATTGGTAGTTTATGGACTTATGAATCCTAAATTGGAAATAATCCATATCCAATACAGACCATTCCTTCTGTAAACATGTTTTGAAGCTCTTTGAAAGGACTAACCTGGTCATTGTCTAATTGGCATTCTAGTGAAGTGTAAAATGCTCTGCACTGTGCTGTTATGACCAAAGAATGAAGTCAAACGTTTCCTGGTATCATATTTTATCTGAAAATGTAAATTTAGAAGACATAATTTGGGATGTGATTATTTGCACTATGAGGGATTTAACCTGGACCTCTTCCTTTGTTCAATAAGTGGCCCCTGATTTCTGCATGTGTTACTGGAAACTGTATCATAAAATAGATAAGAACAGGTCATATTTTTCAGTAGGAAATAATCAAAAATTACATTTGCGTCAAGCATTTGGTGTTCTATAAATTAAGTATGACCAGTAGTATATAATCAAAGATATATTGGTCCCTAGATGAATCATTAAAAATACCAAAATTATGTGCCAGGCCCTATAAAGGGACAAAACCGTATGATGTATGTGAACTGTGTTACTCTAAAGTGTATACTTGTCACATAGATGTATAGCTGTTGTAATTGTATATTTAATCTCAAGCAAACATGTTTTCTAAAGTGAACATCAGTCAAAAATTTGGTTACTCTTTGCCAACTTTGAATTCAGAAGAATACTTTGGGGATGAAGATGATCTAGCCTCCGTAAATAAGCTGTTCAAAGAAGTCTGAATGAATGCTTCCTGACTCCTGAGAAGCTGAGGCATTTAATGTGATACCATTCATGTCAGGTTAGGATTAAGATTTGCTTAAGCAATGCTGGTGATGATTATGATAATATTTCTTTAAGAGGAAGGCATTTATTAACAAGCAGCTAACACAACAACAAGAAAACCTTCATGGTTATTAATTTGAATCTCAAGATTCATTGGATTTTTATCATATGATGTTAAACGATGACATATACTGTGATTGTTATCAGACTGCCCATCTTACTCTGTGTGCTGTTTTTACTTATATGTGCATTTCTACATGGCTATAGTGTCACTACTTCAGTGGCTTTATAGCATTCTTTCCTGCTAATATGCCACACAAGTTTCTCACTTTTAAAGGTTTTCCTTTTCTTTAAGGTTTTCTTTTCTTTTTGGGGGGGGATCCTATTCACCTAAGTGGAGTTACCATGTCCAGAAGTACAGATAGAACCACAGCTTGTCTTATTGTCAGTTTGGTTTTCGGAAAGATCAAATCTGTATGACTATCATCACTGTAGAGTTCAAGGGTAATTCTTTTCCTACATTTGGGACAACCCTGGATTTGATCATTTTATTTTTTCTTCTCAGAAAGGTATGTTGTGATACCTTCAGGTTATTGTATTGCACATGAAGCTGTCTGTGCATTTTTACTTGTAGTGCTTTATTTTAAAATGTATTTAAATGGTTCCATCTCCAAGGACAGTAGATACTAGGTTATATATTTTTAATATATTTTGGCCATCAGACTTTGAACAGCTATGGTAGGCACGTTTCCTTCCATTCTGATGCTCACCTTTTGATATTTGGTTAGTAGACAAAAAGCATTTTTGAAAATGAGGGCTGGCTGTCTTTGTTTATTCGAAACTACAATTGCAAGCATAGAAACAGAACAGAGCAGTGCCACCAGGAAATGGTGGCTGTCATTTAGCACACTCGTGTTCCCTATCTTTCCTGCCCTCCCTCCCCTCCTCCCTCCCTGCCCGTTTTCTGCTTGAGAGAGGATACTTAATTAGATTTCTTTCTAAAGTCAGACAATAATACTTGCTATCCCATAGACTGTCTTGGGAAGGATACTCGATCTATTAGTAATAAAGTTTGCTTCTGGAACCAGGTAGCAACTGGAGGAGAAGAAGAGGCTTACTTTTTACTGTATCTTTTGTACTTTTGAATTCTGTATTGGGTATATTTTACTTACTAATAAAAGTTAATTAGACCAGGCATGGTGGCTCATGCCTGTAGTCCTAGCATTTTGGGAGGTCAAGGCAGGAGGATTGCTTGAGCCTAGGAGTTCAAGACCAGCCTGGGTACCCTAATGAGATCTCATCTCTATAAAAATCAAATAATTATCTGGGTGTGGTTGCCCACACCTGTAGTCCCAGCTACTGGGGAGGCTGAGGCAAAAGGATTGCCTGAGCTCAGGAGGTCGAGGCTGTCCTGAACTGTGATTGTACCACTGCACTCCAGCCTGGGTGACAGAATGATAGTAAAAAAAAAAATTTTTTTTAAGCCATGTGTAGGATCAGTGTTTGTCATTATTGCAGGCCTTTAAAAAATGACTTTAAAACTTGTGCTACTGCATGTGCTGAACTTGAGAATGTAAGGGAAGGCAGGAATGAGTGCGTGGATAAAGGCAACCAAATTTGGGTGCGGGTGGTATTTGGGCAGTAGAACTGCCTGCCATTCTATTTAGCAAAGCTCAATTAACCTAGCATTTATGAACTGTAGGTACAGCATCAAGGAATTTTACTTGCCTAAAAATATTTCCCTGGAGAGTCTTGGATAAGGGGAAGACCTTCCTCTGACCTAGCTTCTTGGATCAAGTCGGGTATGAGAATAACTAGTTTAGCGTTTTCCTGTTTACTGAGTGGATAGAGAGAGGCCTGAGTGATATTTCTGTCTATGGTTGCTGTTTCTAGCCATGCACTGTGTTTGAGGTCAGCTGGTGCAGATTTTGACTTGACTTTGGTGTTTTAGGTAAGACCTATCTTTTCTCTATCAGTTGAGTTTTGACAAATGCACAGCAGGTATAAGTGAAAAAGCATGAGCTCCCCACTGGCCACATAGATGGTTCATGTGTCTTGAAGGGGTCACAGTGATGACTCCATTCTTGGAACCCCCTAGAACACCCAAAATACTTGGCAACACATTATCTTACTGGTGTTGCTTTTGCTTGTCATTTTATCTTCCCAGCAAGGCTGCAGGGGCCTCAGGAGCACAGCTTGAATCCCACACTGCCCCAGCCCTTCTTCCTATGCCAGAATGCATAGCAAAAACATTTATCAAACCCTCCTTGTCTCCAGCTGTCTTTTGTACTTTGCTTTTATTTTTAGTATTTATAAGAATCAGTATGTAGGACACCATGTCATGCTTCAAAAGCCATTTATTTTTGGAGGAAGGTCAGCATGCTTATTTATGTTAACTATAGCACTTCAGCTTCTGTCTTGGTGGGGGTGGGAAAGATTTGGGAGATTGGCATTATATTTTTTTTTTTGGAGTCGGAGTCTCACTCTGTTGCCCAGGCTGGAGTACAGTGGCATGATTATGGCTCACTGCAACCTTTGTACTCTTGGGCTCAGGTGATCCTTCCACCTCAGCCTCCCGAGCAGCTGGGACTACAGGTGCACAACATCACAGCACCAGCTTTTTAAAATTTATTTATTTTTTTGTAGAGATGAGGTCTTGCCATGTTGCCCAGGCTGATCTCCTGCCTTGGCCTCCCAAAGTGCTGGGATTATAGGCATGAAACATTGTACCTGACCTGGCATTAGATCTTGAAGATACCTTTAACAGAGCTAATGATACTTTCTTCACCATTGCAGAGCCCTGTTTGGAAGTACTGGACTTAAACAAACCAAAAGAGTTGCAGACATATACCAGGCTTTTCAATTGAGGCTGTCACACTAAGGGATTGATAATTTAAGACTCAGAAACGTTTCTGGAATAACTTATAGTTTTTAAAGTGCTTTTCCAGAGTCACATCCCTGTGAAGGAAGCAGGAAAGGTCAGTGAGGTCAGATACTTCATCTTAGGTCACATGGGTAGAAAGTGGCCAAGTTGGCAGTAGGGCCAGCTCCACACTTCCTGAACCCCGATGCTTCTTGATCCAGGTCTGCAGAGCCTGCCTCTCTCATCCTAGCAGATAACTGTCTAACAAATCTAATGACCTAAGTCCACGTGAAAAAGTGTCCATTTCAGAATGTCCAGATAAAAGCAGCAATGCATTTAAAAAGGTCATCATTTCTCACCCACTTTGGGGACATTTTCAGTTGACTGACCCAAAGTGATCTATTTGTTGTGTGGGCTATAAAGGACTTGTGTGGCCACTAAGAGTCTCCATTTGGGCTCAGTTTTCTGCACCACTTGTTCTGTGCACAGGGCTCTTAAAGCATATCCTAGTTCAAGGTAACAAAGTGATTATTGTTATCTGTAAGGGCAGAAATGAACATTTATCTGCGTTGCTATTGCATCACCACAGGATATGATATCACGTGAAAAGACACAGGGTCATAAAGCAAGCACATAGTTATTTCCAGCAAAAGATTACGTTCTCTTATATTTCTTGTAGTTACCTGGTTTTTATCTTCTCCAGCAATATAACCTTGAGAACCTCAAGAATCTAGGGTTTAAGCTAAGGTAGCAGGTAGCAAATTTATATCTGAACAAAGGGGAATGAGTCTAGCTCTTCAAATTAATAACGCAGTACTGGCATGTGTTAGTAGTTTAACACATGCCAGTAGTTTATCACATGACTGACCTAGAATTTAATAAGGAAAAAGTCAAAATCTGGTGGGCAAAGACAAAGGTTTGATTGGGGAGATCTATAGTCTGAAAAAAGCAAGACAAAAACTTTAAGTGACAAGATTGAGGTATGTGCTGCAAGGCCATGTTCTGAAAATCACCTCTGTGGGCTTTTTTACTACTTTGAGCATCTTAGCACAAGGTTGGCCATTTGTGCATATCTTTTTCCAAAAACCTTCATCAAAGCAAAAATCTGGTTTCTGAATTGATAACTGCTGCCCAGCGAGCTCCTGTATTGTACAGAATTTAGGGGTTGAGAGGAGGTGTCCCTTTCCAACTAAAGAGACAGAAGAATGTGATTTTACTACTTGGTTGGACATGCAGTTGGAAACCTACTTGCTACTGAATTCTGCAGGCTGTCCTTGGTCACCGCCCAATGCTGGGATGCAGAACCAACTGTTACGATGTAACCCCAGGCTGCCAGGAAGAAAATGTGTGGGATGAAAGCCACAATGGGCTTAGAGCCCCAGTGCCGCCATCTGCTGGGTGTGCAAACCCAGACAGGTCATTTCCTGCCATTTTTCTCTTCTGTAAAATTAGACATGAAGGGTAGTAGAGGGAGCACAATATGGTAAGTGATTTCATTTCTGTGACTCTGTTTTCTCATCAGTGAAATGGAGATAACGCTTCACAAGGGAGATGTGAGAAAAGCCCATTCTTAGCAGCCTGGTACATAACTGGAACCTAATTAACGTTGCTTTCCGTACCTGTCACCCCTCTGCTGTGAGGTCCAGGTCAGAGAACTGCATATTAACTTGCAAATTGCAGTCTAGATACACAATAAGTAATATCATTGTAACCCCATACTGGTGGTGGATGGGGGCACTGCAAGCACTGCAAGGCCACTCCCTCCAGGGGGGTAAATACACAAAATGTCTATATTCAAAATGACATACGACTGAGAGTTGTATTATAAAATGATATATGTTTTGTACTTGAAATGTCATCATTTGAAGAATATGCATTTGCAAGGATACTTTCACGTTGAAAGATGGTGATGAATTGCCAAGACAAAAGTGAAATACTGTCTTGGGCCTCTGCCCTTTGTTGGACAGTGAACAACAGAAATACTTAGAAACCCTCAAGGGATGAAACACCACTATTGTGGCATTGGATCCAGTAGTCTCTGCTCTGCAGCCTCATATAACTACTCTCTGGGGTTATGGCTGTTCCTAGGCTTGCTTTCATAATTCTGGCTAATGATGGCACCCAGGATTGGTCTGAGACTTGGAAGTGAACTTTGGCTGCCCCTGTAGTATCACTTCAAAGGGTCCAGGTGTCCCAGACCACAAAACATCAGCCATGTCTGCCTCTCCCTCTTGAGACTTGGAATAAATAAAACATGATGGGTCCTTCTCTGAGAGAAGATAACAATAGGGGAAGTCTGAAGGGGAGAAGGAGGAAAGGGACGTCTATTTTACCAGCCCAATCTCCTTTTCAAGAATTCTTGGCAATTGTGGAGGTCTGGAGCAAGAAAATGGCAGGTGGCATTGCAGGAGCAAGGAGATGGTGCTAAGCCTGGGGTCTTAGTCCTTGGTTTTCCTCTGTGGCCCTTTCTTGCTTTTTGGAACACAGAGGCAACATGGTTCCAGAAGGGTAGGAAGTAGGCCAGGGCAGGTGACTGGCTACAGGGTAGCCACTCCATGGTGGCGGCATTTCAAAAGGAAGTGGAAAGTCAATGAATTAAAGCCTACATACACATGAGGTGAGGGAAGCATGTTTCGTATTGATTGTGTGGAGAGTAGTATTTTGTTTTGTTTTGTTTTTTAATTTTAGAGCTGTGGGGTACATGTGAGGATTTACTACATAAGTAAATTGCGTGCAGGTGAGGTTTGGGCTTCTAGCAGGCCCTCTCTCTCCCTGGTAGTGGACCTGATACCCAGTGTGTGGTTGTGGTTGTGTGCCCCTTATCCCTCCTCCTTCACACCTTCTTTTAGCAGTGTCTAATGTTTGTTGTTCCCACCTTTGTGCTCATGTGTCCAGTGATCAGGGCCTGATTATGAGTGAGAACATGCAGTTTTCCGTTTTTTGTTTCTGTAATAGTTCACTTAGAATGATGGTCTCCAGCTGCATCCATGTTGCTGCACAGGACATGGTTTTGCTCTACTTTATGGTTGCATAATACTCCATCATGTATAGGTACCACATTTTCTTTATCTAGTCCACTTTTGATGGGCATCTGGGTTGGTTCCATGTTTTTGCCATTGTGAATAGTAAAAGCAGTATTATCTAAAGAGTTTGACTCTAGTTCTTCCAAGAGGATTCGAGGCAGCTTATTGATTAAAACATTGCAAAACAGGGTACTTAAAGTGATAAACTGGGATAACGACAATCTGAAGCACTAGTTCTCAACCCTGGCTGCACGGTAGAGCCACTCAGAGAAATTCTAAAAATATGCTTGCCTGGGCTTCACTCCAACTAAACGGGAATACCTGAGAGTAGGACAAGTATTGGTATGGATTTAAAAATTCCCCACGTGACTCTAATGTGCAGCCAGGTTGAGAAGCCAGAGAGATAGATACTACCAAACCCCTCACATGAATCCATTAAGTCAGTGGTTTGCAACGTTGGCTGTACATTCAAATCACCTGGGGAGCTTGGAGGACTCCAACTGCCTGGGCTGCAGCCCAGACCAAGTGAGTCAGAATCTCTGGGGATGGGGGCTGGGCGTCAGTTGTTTTTAAAGTTTGCCAGATGGTTTCCATGTACAGCCAGGGTTGAGAAGCTGTGCTCTGTGTGGTAATTCCCACACATAGTTGCACAGCAGAGTCATGGGGAGAGATGCTTGGGAGCTTCTGACGTAGAGACTAAGTTGGACTCACTAGTCCGTTCAACAAACGTTTGTTGCCAGGCACAGTGGCTCACACCTGTAATCCCAGCAATTTGGGAGGCCGAGGTGAGGGGGAGGTGGGATTGCTAGAGCTCAGGAGTTCAAGACCAGCCTGGGCAGCATAGTGAGATGTCGTCTCTACAAAAATAAAAAATAAAAGGAATTAGCCAGGCATGGTAGCACGTGCCTGTAGTTCCAGCTATCCGGGAGACTGAAGAGGAAGGATTACCTCAGCCAAGAAAATCGTGCCCAGGAGGTCAAGGCTGCAGTGAGCTGTGATCCATGCCATTGCACTCCAGCCTGAGCAATAGAAGGAGACTTTAACTTAAAAAAAAAAAGTTGAGTATCTACAATATGTCACTCACTGTGTCTGGTGGGGTGCTGGAGTTGAACTGGTTATGAGCTGGCTATAAACAAAACAGGCAAAGCCCCTGCTCATGAGGCTTATATATATTCAAGTAAACATCCTGACGAAGACAGAACTTTTTGCTTTTTGTCTGCTTTGTTTATCGCTGAATCTCCTGCGCCTGGTACACAGCAGGCACCTGATGAACAACTGTTGTGTGGGTGGAGAATTGACTGAGTGGTGAATTAAATGCTATGAGGAAAAATAAAACGGGCTTAAGAGGCATTGTGTGTGTGTGTGTGTGTGTTTATATTTTACAAGGGATGATCAGGGAAGGCCTCACTGAGAAGCTGACTTTTGAGCAAAGGCCACAGGAAAGGAGGGAGTGAGCTGCAGAGCTGCCTGAGGGCACAGAGTTTCCAGCAGAGGAAGACAAGTGCAAAGGCCCTGAGGTGGGAGCGTGCATTGCATGTTAGGGGAGCAGTAAGGAGGCCAGAGTGACTGGAGCAGAGTGGCTGGAGCAGAGTGACAGAGAGATAATGGGGGAAGGGGAAAGGGCGGGCAGCCCGTGTAGGGCGTTGTAGACCATAGTAAGGGCTGTGACATGAAGGGAAACACCATGGCCTCTTTCTCTTTGCCTGACACTGGAGAACATATGTATCCATATAAACAGAGACTGCCATTTTACTGGAAAATAAGTAGTTTACCAGCCGGAATGTCTGTGTTACTCAATAAAGCATGCCAAGTATCTTAATGGAGCGTACCTTTAACTATAGTTTTACAATGAAAAATAGACACAGCAAGTGAGATCAGCAAAGAGCCCAGACAAACCAGGGAGTACACTTGGCAAAAGAAATGGCCTACCAGTGGGCCTCCAGACTGGAGATGCTACCGTTCCTCTTTATGATCTAACTCGGAAATTGTGGGCAGTTAGGGGACTTCAGGTTGTCACATCGATGTTAATATGGATACATGAGAAATTAAAATGGATGGACTGTGTGTGTGTGTGTGTGTGTGTGTGTGTGTGTGTGTGTGTGCGCGCGCACATGTGCACTCATGTACACGTGCTGGTAGGAGGGTTAAAGTGAACCGAGAGGAAAGCAAAGGTGACACAAAACAGAGGAGGATCTGTGACAGCAGTCCTTGTGGGGGGATTCCTAAGAGGGCTTAGGGAAAGGGGGTTTCCTGGGATCACGCTGAGGGGTTGGCAGATCTTTTGGAAAGCTAGCTACCAAGGGTCATTGGGAAATGGTTGAAATCAGCACTCATTTCTTCCAGCAGTGCCCTCTCTTCTCTGAAGATCCCCCGCACAGTGTGCTGTGAGGGGCCTCAGAAAGTACCTCCTTCCACCTCGGCCTCCCAAGTAGCTGGGACTATAGGTGTGCGCCACCATGCTTGGCTACTTTTTTGATTTTTTTTTTTTCATTGAGACAACATCTCACTATGTTACCCAGGTTGGTCTCAAACTCTGGTACTCAAGCAGTCCTCCTACCTTGGCCTCCCAAAGTGCTGGGATTACAGGTGTGAGTCACTGTGCCCAGCAACAAACGTTTGTTGAATGGGCTAGTGAATCTAACTTTGTCTCTGCATCAGAAGTTCCCAAGTACCTCTCCCTGTGACTCTACTATTCCCTCTCTGACCCCACCAGGCCTCATCTGGTCTACCTGGGAATGCCATGTGACTCACTCCCTTTGACTTTTCTCCAGAGGCTGCAGCAAAGAGCCAGTGAGTCAAACTGTAGTAAGGTACTAAGAGGCAGCTACGGCTTACTCTGTGCGTTTGGACAAGGACAGCGACTTAACCCAAAGGTGAGAACTTTGATGAAGGGATTTTCGGGCTCCAGGAGCCAGCCCCAGCTGAAAGAGATCTGACTGTGGGAAACGGTGCACTAGGGAGTGCTTCCTGAGGTCCCTTACAGCATATCAGGCGGGTGGTCCCCCTTATTTTATCTTGACAACCAGGTCATTTCTGTCAGGGCCTCACTGCATCACAGTGAGGAGCCAGCAAAGCTAACAAACGAATCTAACTTTTCTGACTCTATTTCCTCAGCTGTAAAATGGGGATGTGACCACTATCTCATAAGAGGACGAAATGAAATAATGTATATGTATTTGATATGCATTTTATTTTATTTTTATTTTTGAGACAGGGTCTTGCTCAGTTGCCCAGGCTGCAGTGCAGTGGTGCAGCCATAGCTCACTGCAGCCTCAAACTCCTAGACTCAAGCGATCCTCTTTCCTCCCAAAGTACTGGAATTACAGGTATAAGCCACCACATCCAACCTGATAAGCAAGGTATTGGCTGACCTGGATTTTTAAAAATGACAAATAATAGTCAAAATTGTGAAGGTCTTTGAATGTTCACTCTTCATCCCTCCACCTCTAGTTCTTTGAAGATATTTTCCAAAAGAAGCTTCAAAGAGTAAATCTTCATTTCTCTTCACCTCCCTAGTCAAATGTCACTTTCCATTTTGCAAAGTTAAAGACAGCTCAAGGAAAAGACAGTTCTAATTAAATAAATGACTTTTCCCATTTCTGTAGCCTTTGATGATGCCACAGAACCTTTAGGGTTTTCAATCATAGATCCCAACATCTCTTTGTAATATTGTAGAATCAGCTTCTCAGATAAATGTTTCCCCAAAGGAATGTCTTTTGTGCAAAACAAAATGAGAGAGGAACTTCTATAAGAAACGGAAGCATTCAATTCTGATCATCTTTGCTGGTGGAGGGAAACAACGGTTTGAAAAATCAAAAATCATTCTATGACTTTGGGATTTGTCACTGTATGAGCCTTTCATATGCATGTGTCTGGTGTGTTGGGAAGTTTTGTTACCTCAAAACAGCAAACGAAGCCCTACTGGTGGATGCCTGACTGAGGAGTAGCCTATGAATTATTTGGGTTCCCTGAACTCACCTACTGTTCTTTCTGTGACTCCCACCCCCATACTGGGGGTGGATGCCACTGCTATCCAGATCGCAGCAAAGCATCTCTCTTAGCTGGGCTGCCTGTATCTGTTTATCTTTCCTCCAGACAGCATTTGATCCCACGAAGAGTGGCAGGGATTGTTGTTTCGGATTGAGTATTCTCTTCCAGCTTTCTCTGGACTATAAGGAGATGGTTTTAAAAAGTACTGATGAAGGATGTAAGTGAAGACTGCAGGCAACCAAAAATAAGAACAGTGACAGATATTTCTGCAGATGATTAAGCATTGACTCGGAATAATGTTCTACAATTTAGTCACATAGCTCTTGTGCCCAAGGGATTACTTATATATAAATGTAAATGCTAATGTAATTTTCAAAAAAGTCAGTGACAAAAGGACATTTGAGAGCTGAAAAGAACCTTCATCTGGTCCAAGAAACTAAGGACCAAGGAGAGTCTATTAGTGTCCCAGCCCATAACAATCTCAGCATTTGGTACTACAAAAAAAAAGTACCCATCAATGTATTTACTAACTCTGAGACTTAGCTCAGTGGGTTGGAAAACAATGCTAAGGAAAACATGCTCCTAGGCTTATGCTCTAGGAAGGTTGGTTTTATAGAATTTTTTCTCAGTTTTTAAGCTACAGGCTACATCCCTAGTGTGAAAGCTTTGGTATTTAATGAGAACTTGGGACTGGATAGTGTAATCCCATTTCTGGGCAAAGTCTTACGTAGCGAAGGTGAAATAACTTGGAATTTCCCAAGTGATGGGTGTTTTTATTATTCCTGCTGGGCCCTGATCATTTATGCTACTGAGATGACATGGTGGGCGCCTAGGTAGTTTCAGGATGAGGGCCTAGCTATTCTGGAAAGGTCAACCATGTGATTAGAGGGTTGGGGCTTTAAGCCATGTGACATGTCTGGCCCCCTGGGAGAGAAAGGGGCTGAAGATTGAGTTCAATCACATGGCCAATGATTCAATCAATGATGCCTATGTAATGAAACCCCAATAAAAACTCTGGTTATTGAAGCTCGAATGGGGTTCCTGGCTATTAATACACAGTGATGTGTCAGGAGGGTGATACATCCTGATTTCATGGGGAGAAGACACAGAACCTTCACATTCAGGACCTTCCTAGATCTCCCCTTATGCATCTCCTCTTTTGGCTGGTTTTGATTTGTATCCTTTTATTATAATAAATCTGTAACCTTAAGTTAAAAAAGAAAGTGAAATAAGAGTGAAATCTAAAGAGCTTGCAGTTTAATATTTGTTGATGAATGTTGTTAAGTAAAAACAATACTACTTTGGAGGCTTGAGTTTGAGGATTTAAATGACTAGTAGAGGCTGGTTTAGCTGAGGATTTAAATGACTAGTAGAGGCTGTTTTAACTAGCACTTTTGTACCTAATGTAGTACACTAATGCATATCCATAAAAAAAGAACTGTGGGAATTGTAAAATATTGCATTTCTTCTGAGTTGCCAAAAGAGGACTGCGATTCTACTCAAACTGATTTTCTGTTAAAGGTATTTCTCTGTATTCCCATTCTTCAAGAAATGATAATTCAGTCTGACTGACTAATGAAACCTAACTTTGCACCTTTGCACTGAGCCACAAGAGTTGATGGAGTTAGTCCTGGGAAGGCAGAGGATTGTACTAGATAAGGGCACCCAATTCTACTGGGCTAGGTGGGAGCAAATTGACTATATTTGACAAATGCATTCCAAAGACCTACCCGAAGGAGGATGTCACAGGAGGACAACCAGGTCTCACTAGCCACATATTTATTTTCACCACTGGCTTTTGCACTTACCTCTACTAGCTTCACACTTAGTTGTTCCATCGTATCCAATGAAATAAATCTGTCTTTCTTCTCTCCTGCAGCAGATGAGTCTGTTAAGTAACTCCTCCCACATATTGACACTTTTCTCAGAGCTTCTATGTTGTGTCCAGTTTTAGTCAGACACTCCATCTGCCTTTTCTCAGGAGGTTGTGTTTTTATAGAAATGACTCCTAAGTGTTCTGCAACAATGTCTGGATCAATATTGATTGACTGTTTCCCATGGCGGGAATTATTTTGATTGGAAGTTTTTCTTCAGTTAAATCTTAATCTAACTCATTTTTCTCTAGATCATGTTTCATTTTAACAGCATGCGCATACACTTTTCCAACAATTTGACCAATGTCCAGATCACCAAAGAGGTTAGCAGGTGACCCTTTTGAGCAAATTGTCCTTTGTTTCAGTCAGGGTCTCACTCTGTTGCCCAGACTGAGTGCAGTGGCATGAACATGGCTCACGGCAGCCTGAAATTCCTGGGCTCAAACAATTCTCTCTCCTCAGCCTCCCAAGTAGCTGGGACTACAGACACACACCACTATGCTTGGATAATCCCCCCCCCCCTTTTTTTGTAGAGACGAGGTCTTGCTATGTTGTCCAGTCTGATCATTAATTCTTGGACTCAAGAAGTCCTCCCACCTTGACCTCCCAAAGTGCTGGGATTACAGGCATGAGATACCACACCTGGCACTGAGCAAATTGTTTCTAATGGACAATGTAAAACTTTGCTAATAATCAAATCAGCCACCTTATTAAGGAAGAAGTTGTTTGTACCTTTAATATTGTAGTAAAGTTCTTCATATGTTATAGATTGTTGTATTACATGATTGTAAACAGAATCAACAATCTGAGAAATAATTACTATACTTTCTGGACCTAAAAAGTGTTCATCAGGTTTAGCAGCTATAACATGAATGTTGTTTTCTGGAAATTTCAGCAGTCACAAATTTTGTTAGCCGGAATGCAATTGTATTTAACTCAGGTTTTGGTAGGTTTTTAGCATCTTTGCTTGAAGCACTTGGCAATGTCACTAGTCTAGCCAAGAAAGCCAATATTTTCTTTAAAAACATGGCATCTAACACAGCATCTTTTCTAGATCAAGGTTTTTTCTTCGACTTAAGGTCATCAATACTCTTAAACACTTTTTTCAGAATTTTGAAAACTTCCAGAACTAATTCTGAATTTGATGATACTTCCTACACTTAAGGATAAAAATTATGAATTAGAGATTTCCTTCACCATTAACAATTCTATTATATTAGAGGGGACATTACTCTTATCCTTTCAATCTTTACACACTTGTATATGTGAGCAGAGTGCTTTAAAACACTGTTATAAACAATAAGTAATCACTTTTTCAATAGTTGGACTGTTTGCTAAAGACAGTAGATGATTCTTTGGCCTGTGGTACAACTTTAATCTGACTTTTAGACATTTATTCTTGGAATGAATTTAAGATTTTTGAGGTTATTTTTGCATTTAAACATTTAGAGACTTGTTTGGATCCTTATCCATTTTTGGAAACATAGATTTAAAACTTCAATAAAAAAAATTTACAGCAACTTCTACTTATTGTGTTAAAGCCAGTTTGTAAGCCCATGATGGCTAACTCTGAAGAACTCCAGTAGTTTGGATAACATCTTTTAAAAATTTTTTTATTTTTGAGTTGGAGTCTCACTCTGTCACCCAGACTGGAGTGCAGTGGCCGCTCCCGGCCACCGCAGCCTCAATCTGCTGGGCTCCGGCGATCCTTCCGCTCAGCCTTCCAAGTAACTGGAACTACAGGCGTGTGCTACCACACCTGGCTAATTTTTTTGATTTATTGTAGAGACAAGGTCTCACCAAGTTGCCTGGACTTGTCTCAAACCCACGGGCTCAGGCAATCCACTTTCCTTGGCTTCCCAAAGTGCTGGGATTACAGGCTGAGCCACCGAGCACAGCCTGGATAACATCTTTAAGGATTTTTTAAAATATACTTTTCATTTTGATTTTGATTTTTGAGACAGGGTATCTCTCTGTCGCCCAGGCTGGAGTGCAGTTGTAAGATCATAGCTCACTGCAACCTCAAACTCCTGGGTTCAAGCAATCCTTCTGCCTCAGTCTTCCAAAGTGCTGGAATTACAGGCATGAGCCACCGTGCCTGAACTTTAAGGATATTTTCAACAACACTGTTGACTTCTGTACGCTGGATGGAGTTAGCTCTCCAGAAAAATAGGTCTGCAACTGATTACCAGTCATTTCCCATACAACCAAATTAACCATGGTTTCTGAAAGCATTCTGTAACCACTGGAGACACAATTTCGTATACTTTCTTGAGATTCAAATTGTAGCAAGGGAGAATTATAAAAAGTCTGAACCATTAATTGAATAACTTCATCATCATTAGGGTGTAAGGATTCTGTATACATACTGTATAATCACATATCCATCTTTGGAGATCTCTGTCATAATTGTACTAACTTCATCCGACAGCAATCCAGTTACGTGTACAAATTACCCTCGGATATTTCTGTTGCAGTGTTGGCTACTGTCAAGAAACTTTTTGATAGAAGAGAAGAAATTATACTCTCTAAAAATTAATGAGGCAGCATTATGGTGTATGGTCATGATGTCTGACATTCTTTGCAGGCTGATTGGGGTACATTTTGGAACTTTTTGACAAGTTCCCTAAATTCTAGAGACAAATATACTGAAACTGGAAGCTCACCACAAAGTCGCAAGTTTAGCTGATGCTGAAAAATTTCTTCTATGACTGTATCAGCTAGCCTTCTTGCTAAATTTTCACTGTTACTATTTATGTCCTTACAAATGAAGTCTTGAGATCAATATTCCTGCAAAATATTGCATACAGAGGAGTGAACAATTTTATTGACCAACTTTTTATCAATTGATAGTAATTTAGCCATTAAAGGTACCTCATCTGAAGGAGGTGTTTCAGTTGCAGGTGGCATTCTATGCATGGATGGCATTTTATCCAAAATTATCATTTCTATCTTGGATGGTGCTTTATCCACAGATGGTTCTTTCTGCCTGAGTGATACTTTATGAACTGATGAAACTTAATCTGCAGATGGGAAGGACTGATTTCCCTGATCTGGTTTTAATACTTTAATTTGAACATCTGAAATCTCTTTTAACAGGGAATCAATCAGTTTCATAGCCGCCTCATAGAGCTCATCTTGATTTTGATCACTGATTACATTTCAACATGCATCAACTATGTCCGGTGAGGAAGAAAAAAAAATCAATTTGTTAACTATTTCAGAGGTAACAGATTCTAAAAAGTTGACAGGCAAAACCCCAGGGTTATCTTCTGGTGGGTTTTGAGGACTGTCTGGTTACTAGATTTACTTTTAATCTCTTTGCTTTTCTCATTCTCTTCCTCAGTTGCAGGCACATTTTGGCCGGCTGAATTTGTTGTAGTGGGCTGTGCGAAATCCCTGCCATCCATGTGTGTTACATATACTGCTTGATCATCTAGGGGACCTTGGGATTTTTGAATCAGCTATTGGTCCTTGAAAAAAAGATATTTCTTTTTTTTTTTTCACCTAACTCCAGTCAGAATGGCAATTATCAACTACTCAAAAAATAACAGCTGCTGGAGAGGGTGTGGAGAAAAGAGAACACTTCTACACTGTTGGTGGGAGTGTAAACTAGTGCAACCTCTGTGGAAAGCAGTGTGGCGATTCCTAAAAGATATTTCTAAAACACTGCTGTAAGTGCTTTCAGTGACATTTTAGACATGTTCAGGATGCAAGATTTGTTTGTCATCTGTAACTCTGTAAACTGGAGAATCTCTCCTCTTGGAATTATTTTTTACCTTGGATTTCAGATATGGCAGTTTAAAAGGTACATCCTCTTTTTTCTAATGAACTTTCTCTTTTTTCGGCCCTCTTCTTTTTATTGTCTATTTTAAAATCAAGTTCCAGTCCAGTGTTCTTGTGTTTTGTATCATCAGTAGCTGGTAAAAGGTGTTAGTACACATCATCACCACACCCTTTTTCATCTTTTCATGATTTCATCCTTTGTAAGTGCTGTATTCAAACCTGACTCCTGAGTATCTTTACTGTTTGCATTGGTGGTTGAAGGAAGTTTTGATACCTTCTCATTATCTTCTTTGACTGAACTTCCCTTTTTCTTTTCATCCCCTTTCTTTTTATCAGCCACACCTTTAGCTAACTTTGATGCTAGGGTAGTTACTTTGCTCTTCATAATGTTGGTTATAGCGATACATATCGGCTCGTGGATGCTGCCATTTTTCATTATCTCATTCTTTTTGAAACCCTGTTTTCCATTAAATGCTTCTCTACCTATTTCCAAAATGTCCATTTTGTTTTTCAGGCCTGAGGTAGATGGTTGTTCAAGTGTTGAACTCTTTGGCTAATGATATCCACATATAGAAATGAGAGGGGAAAAAAAGGAAAAACTAGTCTCCCCCCAAAAAAGTAGTTGGATTTTGAAAGCAGAGGTTGCCTTATTGGCTAAAGCAGCAATCATCTCTAGAACAAGGTTACTTTTGTCATCTTTATGAACATTGTTAGATTCATATATTTCTATGACCTCATCACTTGAATCACTTCAACTCTCTCTTTATCTATTGGTGGAATAGAAAACATTTCTTCAGCATTTGCTAAAACTTTAATTTCACTTTTCCTAAGTTCCCCTACTAGGGCATGTGGAAAATTTATAGCCATGCCCACGAGGTCTTGTTCTGATATTTCTTTGTCCTTAGGATTTTCAGCAATACTAAGGAGTGTATAAAACTTGTGAACTAGGTCAATTACAATATCTTCCCAAAACGTAGCAGAATACACAGAAGCCTGTGGTAAGGACGGTGTCTAATCTTTAGCAGGATATGAGGGTTCAATTATATGGTCACTTTCAGGTCAGTCACTGGGAGATGCTTTTTCATCACATAAAAGTGGTTGCAGATAGTCACCCACAATGTCCTTCACAATAAAACCATCTATTCTCCTGAGGAAAGATCCTCCCTCTTTTGCATGTTTCTTCTGTGCTTCAGCTTGGAATTTAAATTTTTTCATAATGGTGTTATATATGGAGTCAACAAAGTTCTCAATTGCCCCTAACTGCATGCTTCTTTCCCCTCCTCTGCAGGGGCAAGTCTAATCTCATGTTCAGAAATTTCTGTTATAATTTCATCAGATGAAGCAGCAACCACAAACTCACAATCTGGTGGCACCTCTTCCTCTGTTAGTTCAGTTTTCTGTTAGTCGCAGATGAAAGGAATATATATGCTAGGAGCTTGTAAGTCATGTCTTTAAAAGGGAATGAGGCAAAACAGTGATGCATGATGGCAAGATGTGGTTGTCATCAGTGATGATGTTGAATACCTTTCTGATAATGTTCTCATCTTGGAGAGTGGAGTAAGAAGACGTTACTAATTCTCCTAAACTAATAACTACACCTGATAATCATAAATTTCTTCTAACAGTAAGCAATATATTATTCTTTCAGAACCAATGACATCATTTTGTATAGCCCTATAAATATGAATCAGAGACTTATACTCAGCTAATATTTCTTCATAAATTATGTTGACAGTTTTTTGAACCATTTCTTAATATCCTTCTGCAAAACAGATTTTCGTCCAAGTTATCTACAATGAAAATGATTTTCTAATGCAGTAACAATGTCAGTAATGTTGGCTTTTGCTTTATGTGAGTTTTTGGCAGTCAAAATATTATGTGAGAATACATAAAGGATTTTGCATAAAAGCCCAGAAATGACTTCCTCCAAAAAGACAGCTGAATTCATAATGAAAAACAATTCCTTTATTTAGGATCTCTTGCTCTCTGTTTATAAGTTTAATCAACTATACCTGAAGGAAGAGTTTGATCTCCAGATTAAAATGACTGAAGATGATGGTTAAATATTTCTTTTATTATATATTACATATGCCTCTTTTATCTTTTGTAAGAGACTGGTATAGATCTGAATGAAAAATATCACTATAGATGGCGCAAACCATAGTCTGAACATCTTTTTCTTAAAACACATATTGTTTTTCGTTTGCATATTTAATAGTGCATATTGCATGGTTAGAAATTACTGACATGATTTCATCTATCAGTCTCATGACTATATTATCAAAGTCTGACTGTGAAGGTTCTAGGTCTTCTGCACTGAAGACAATGGACTTATCCGAGATAAAACTTGAGTGACTATTTTTTCCAAATGTGTATGTGCTAATATGGTGGCATATGTTATTCAAGTCTGTCTTGGGGTATTAATTTACCAACATCATAATGAACCTCTTTATCAAAACATCAGCATTAAGTTTTGAATATAATTTAAAAGGAAGCTTTCCTCTGAAATCTGGATGAATTTGGAAATCAAAAACTTCAGGATAGTTTTAGTTATCTTTTCAGTCAATGTCTTTGTGCCATTGAGAGGACATTTATCAGGTAGTAGTTCCAGTTCATATTCTTGTGAAACTTTGCTATACACCATGTAAATAATTTTGATGATTATGTCTCTATCTACTGATGACAAACAGTTGTTCTTAGCATTTTCTTGGATACTAACTTGGGCTTTTGAGAATTCTTCTGTTATTAAATATATGAGTCCTTCAGCCATTTCCAAGAGTTCTTTTTCTGACTCTCTTACTGATTTTGTTTTTTATTGTTTGCACAATGCCTAACATCTTGTAGAATGTGTTACTTAAAACCCCAGAGATCACATCTTCCAAAAAGACTGAGGAGTAAACAACAACAACAACAAACTGTTGCTTCCTCGCATCATCAAAGTATGTATATGATGAAGGATGTAACCCATTTCTATAAACAAATGGATAGAGATGTTGTTGACAGATATCTTTAATGATAAAACTTGCTATTCTATCAATAAGAACATTGTTACTGCTTGTGATACTGTGCTCAACGGCTTCCTGAGACCTAGTGTTTGTAAAGTACTTCTGAATACCAAATCAATGGGATGCTGAGCATCATCCTCTGAATAAACAGAGTTGATTTCTTCATTTTTTGAAAATCTATTTTCATACTGGGAAATTTTTATTCACTATCACAGATTAGTTTTGAAGAGATTTCATTGAAATTCATTCATGTTGTACCTTCAGAAATTTCACTGTGTGAAAGTAGGCTAGATGCAGAGGGAAATGTTCTAGATAACAGTGCTTTGATTATGTCTTCTAAATAAGTATACAGCAGTAGTGAGGTGTTATATGGAGGTAAGTGCTGGCTTGGCTTGGTAGATTTACTCATGACGCTCAAGATAATCTGAATAATGTTCTCTGTTGTTAAAGCGGCATAGAAAGAAGCTAACATGTCCCTGGAAAATAGTAGATAAAAAAGATAATCAGAAATAGATGTCACAGTTAAATTGGTAATATTTCCTACAAAAAAAATCACTATCTTTGAGTTCTTTATTATCAGCCTCAGAGGTCATCCCATGCTGTTTTAGAACATTCTTATAAACTGAATTGACAAGTTCATCCACAGTGTCTGTATCTACAGTGGGAAAAGACTAATATTGGTCATCACAAAGACTGTACATTTTAGCTTTGTTAAGCGTTATTTATTGAATTTATTATGTTTTGGATCGTTTTATCCAGTTCATGCTCAGTGTTACAGTTTGGATTGAAGAATTTTAATAAAAGCCTGGTAACAATTACTTCTACAAATGCATTAGGGTAAAAACCCATATCTAGTAATGATCTGATCTTCTGGGGTCTATGTAGCTCTGTTACTTCGTGGAGAACCTCTTTAACCATACTGGATATGTCATTCAATGGAGTCTTTGAACGAGGTAAGCCCTCTCCACACAAAAAGGGTTGATGACGATTTCCTATACTCTCTTGAATAAAAAGACTGGCCATTTGTTCAACCATAATTGGACTTTGACTTGCTATACTTTTCTTTATTCATACCAGAGAGTCAGATATTTGCAAAATATTATCATAAACAGATTCCACAATATTTTGGGTGTTTTTATGTATATATATATTATCATATTTAGTGAGTCAAATCTATACTTTGAAACAACGAACATAATTTTATTTATTATACAGGTGGATAGCTTATTAAAATCTGAAGTCATTAAGTAATTTTTTTCCCAATCATTAAGCTTTGCAGAATAGAGAGGATGAGCTGAGATAGCAGCCTTCTGATGACATCTTCTAAAGATAAGTGGCATAACATGGTAGTATAGCCTGTTGAATGTTAAACTTAGTAATTAAGTTCTCTCAGGCTATCTTGAAGTTTCTACAGTATATTTTCAGCTTTGAGAGGGTAATATGAATTATGCATGAGTCTTTCTACAAAGCACAGTGGGAGTTGGTAGTCTAAAATCTCTGTCAGTATGCCATTAGTTATCTGCTTTGCTACTGGAGTGGCAGTGTATGCCACATGATTACTGTAGGTCACTTGCAATTCATATTCCCATAAAACATCATTATAAACTGAGTCAACAATCTTATGAACAATTTCTTTATAGACTGGTGGGAGACACAGCCTTTCTTCAACACCCCATAAAACAGTGACTTGAGCTTTATTAAACTCATTCATCATGGAGTTAACACTTAATATATTCATCTCATTTTGCTGAGCCTCAGTGATGTTTACATTTTTTGGTCCACAATGAGGTACAGAGATTAAGAAAATTGCCTATAATTATTCCCCCCAAAATATGGTAAACTCATGTGCTCACGCTTCCTGGATGTTGCATGTTATGAATGGCTATTATATTCATTGCCTTTTTTCCTGGTCTTTGAAGAGGAGCAGACAAGAGAATTTTCTTGGAAGTTGCTTACCAAGTGGGGCTTCTATTTTGGAACAAATTGCCCCAAGATTATTCAATGCCTCCATCAAAGGCTTGCTATCATAACTCATGAATCTTACAGAGCCTTTATCCTATCCTGATTCTTTTAATTTTGGTCTTTTTTTGCTTTTGTGAAACTAGAAAGTCTCTATCTTGTCCTATATGTTAAATGCTTGTTTGCAAAGGGTAGACTTCTGGGAGGTTGCTGTATATGGTGTGACAGTTTTTCCATTAAGAATTTTACCAAGCTATGAGAAATAAAAGTAAGCATAGATTCTTGATCTATTTCTGCCAGATTTTCCAAAAGTTCTGACATTTCATAGCCTTCAAATGATGAGCCAAGGTCCATTGTTCTCCCGCAATAACCAAATTCTTCATCCTCTGCATTTTTTGGTCATTTGTTGTACATTATTCCAAAAACAGTCTAGTAAGTTTCTCACAACATTCAGAAGAAAACTGACTTGAGGGGGAACCCTAGGATATTTCTAGGTATACAATGACTTTGATGATTACATGAAGATGAGAACATTTTCATTGCTATTCTACCAGAATCCATATCCCAATTTGGGCATTCATCTGGCAAACACAGACTTAAAACAATATTAAAAATTGTATTGACTACTTCTTTAGGACTCATGGTTTTTTAGCCTACCAACCAGAGTGTCTAACTTACATGCCAGAGAATTTAGTTTCTTTTTCTGGACAAGTTGATCAATTCAGAGAGTAGGAGCTGATTTCCAATCTCTGGGGCCTACCTGTATTTTTATAGTTTTGGTTTTGTTGCAAACGGCCAAATTATGGCTTCCGGGCATGGAAAGTGATTTGTTTCTTACTTTCTGTCAGGCTGATGATTTATTCCTATTTCTTTGGACAGAACATGAATCATTCCTATTAAGAGATCCTGAAAGAGATTGTCAAAGTCAGTTAACATCTATTCTTGGGCAGTAAATATATTTTGTTTTTACAGAAACCACTTGTATGATGTCTGCCTTTTAAATGTCACTATTAAACAGAATTTGAACAATTATTTCAGATATGCTTAAAGCAAGTTCTCTGGTAAAAATTGAACAACTCTCAAACACTTGGAAATGAACTAAAATAACCTTGTTAAAAGCTGCATCTTGGCGATCCAGTGCTTTGTTTTGATCCACTGTCTTTGTTGTAATCAAAAATTCTTGAAATTATATAGGAAATAACCAATTCAGTGAGATGTTCACAAAATTGATTAAGGAAAGAATCACTGTTTTGATTCATATATTTTGGAGGCTGTTTTGGTTCATATTTTCTCCTCATTAGTGTGGAAACAATAGGCACTTTTTCATCATGAGGACTTTAAAACAGAAAACAGCTATTTTCTAACAGTGTTAAGGAAAAAATGTTTACCATTCAAAACACTGACAATATTTTCTGTGTAAATTTCACCTTAGCTGCACCTCACTCAAGAAGTAGAAAAAGCCTAGTCAAGAAAGAAACTGAGTTTTCTTCAAATCTTTTTTCCCCATCTGTGTAATCCTTACTTCAGTTAGGAAGTTAAGAAGATATTCCAGCAAAATTCAAATCTCTAAGTGCTAGTTTCTTCCTTGAATAGCTATGTTGCTTTATGATGCCGAGAAATGATTTCTAGCTTTAGTGTTGCAGTGCCCTGGTAGGATTCCAGTGATCTCTAGAGACTTCATCTAATTCGTCACAAAATTTTCAGCTACTCAGCTAATTATCCAATTTAGTATACATTACATTGAACTGAATGAAACAGCTGATGGTCAACAGTTTTTGACATACACAAAATGGCTATTTCATATGGATCATTTCGATATGTATTTGGAAGCATTTATAGAAAGGGAGTGTGAATATCATCTTTGTAAACATGAGCTTAAAATATTACAGCTAAAAGAATTTGTCAGACACCAGAACATGAGCAGAGCAAGAAATTTAATGCCACTGTTCTTTTTTTTTTTTGAGTTGGAGTCTCACTCGGTCACCCAGACTGGAGTGCAGTGGCCGCTGCCGGCCGCCGCAGCCTCGACCTGCTGGGCTCCGGCGATCCTTCCGCCTCAGCCATCCGAGTAGCCGGAATTACAGGCATGCGCCACCATGCCCGGCTGATTTTTTTGATCTATTGTAGAGATGAGGTCTTGCTGCCCAGGCGGGTCTCGAACCCGCGGGCTCAGGCAATCCACTCACCTCAGCCTCCCAAAGGCGCGGGATTACAGGCTGAGCCACCGAGCCCGGCTTGCCACTGTTCTTATAAACTCTGTCAATAATTGTAGCAACAAGTTTAACTATATACCTCAAAATGAAATTGGATCACTTTGCCATCAATTACTTATGCACGAGGTCTCACTGTAACGTAAGAAGAAGTCTTTTTTAAAGAATTAAAAAAAAAAAAAACTCTCTTGGAACTTTTCTTTTTTGGAAAATTGCCCTTAAAGCACTTGTATGTACTACACAAGAAAACTGATCTCATCGTTTCATAGTCATACTTTGTGCCCAACCAAAATTTCCTACTTTATATTTATTTTATTTTATTTTATTTTTTTAAGAGTTGGAGTCTCACTCTGTCGCCCAGACTGGAATGCAGTGGCCACTCCCGGCCACCGCAGCCTCGACCTGCTGGGCTTCCGCAATCCTTCCGCCTCAGCCTTCCGAGTAGCCGGAATTACAGGCGTGCGCTACCATGCCCAGTTAAGTTTTTGATTTACTGTAGAGATGAGGTCTCGCCTACCCAGGCGGGTCTCGAACCCGCGGGCTCAGGCAATCCACTCACCTCAGCCTCCCAAAGGCGCGGGATTACAGGCTGAGCCACTGAGCCCAGCTAAAATTTCCTACTTTAAATTATGTCCTTTCAATCTCATCTGTAGGTAGAGAAAAATTGAATAATATCCCTCCAAATAAAAATTATGTACATGCATGACATATTTTGCTTTTAGGATACTGACCAGTTGAAAGGCTACAAAATTTCAGTGAGACAAGAAGAGCAAGTTCAAGAGCTCTACTTCACATTATGTTGACTATGATCGAATAACAATACATTGCTGAAAAGGTGGATATTAAAAATTGCAGGAGCCGGGCTTAGCATACCATACCTTTAAGAAATGCTCCTTAAGCCGGGCTTGGTGGCTCAGCCTGTAATCCCGCACCTTTGGGAGGCTGAGGTGAGTGGATTGCCTGAGCCCGCGGGTTCGAGACCCGCCTGGGCAGGCGAGACCTCATCTCTACAATAAATCAGAAAATTAGCCGGGCGTGGTAGCGCGCGCCTGTAATTCCGGCTACTCAGAAGGCTGAGGCGGAAGGATCGCCGGAGCCCAGCAGGTGGAGGCTACAGTAGCTGGGAGCGGCCACTGCACTCCAGTCTGGGCGACAGAGTGAGACTCCAACTCAAAAAAAAAAAAATTGCAGAAAGAGTTGATATTAAATGTTCTAACCACAAAAAAGTGTATGAGGTGATGAGTTATTCTACTCAGCTTAATTTAGGCATTCCACGAGTGGTGTGTGTACATATATATATATATATATAAACATGATGTTGTATACCATAAATATATACAATTTTTATTTATAAATTAAATAAAATGTAAAAGATAACAACAACAACAACAAAAAGAAAATCACAAAAGTAGATAAACAGCACCTCAAATCCAAGACTATCTTCAGGGATGCAGTAAATGCGGCTTCTTGATGTGAGGGTAAAAACGAAATTCTTAAACTTATCATTGATATTTTTTCTTCTAAAATTATGGCAACTCTTTATAAATGATCTCTCACTCACCTCTCGTTTCAAAATTCTTCAGATGTGTGACCACATGTGTATCAATGTGTCTTCCTACTAGATGGATTTCATTTGGTTCCAGTTCCTGTTCCATGAAAGCAATGACTTCAACCTCTTCAAAAGTTGCATTTTTCTCTAACCTTGGAGACTTATTTTTCTACTTTTTCAGTAAAGCAATATCTCCACTTGCTTAGAGGTTCTTTTCCTTTTGGGTTTTATAGCTGATTCTTTCCCCCCATATTTTAAGCATGTTTTTCTCATCCTTTTCTTCTTCAGACTTCAGATACAAAGCTGCTTCCTTCAATACAAAACAAACAAAAAAATGGTTTCATTGTTTCCATACTTTTGTGAGTATGTGTGGGTAAACTTGGAAGGCTCAACAACATGATATTGATATTTTCTGTAGCTAAATGTATTTGGAGTGAAGAAACTGTTGTCTGTATTGGGTTTGAGTGGAGTACTCTTTAATTTTTGCCTTCTTCCATTTCCCTGAAGAACATGGTGTGTTCTACTGAGGATTGTGCAGAGACACTGGATTTCTGAGATAGTTTTTCTAAGATATTATCTTTAGGGAGAAGGCTGTTTCCTTTCATATCTTGATCAAAATGTCTGATGTTTGGGGCTTTACTTCTAGAGTGTGATGGTTTCAGTTCTTTTTTTAGCCTTTCCATTGCATCTCCTGCAGAGTGTCTGACATATGAAGGTAGATTTGAGGAAGACTTGTCCTTTCTTTTAGTATTTTCCTCTGAATAAAACACCAAGCCAGGTATTTGTAGAGGCTCATCTATGCAGCTAACACCTTTTAACTTTGAAGTGGACATTTCCATCCCATTTGTGAATTCGGCTCAATTAACAGTGTAGGTGTTTTCAGCTCACTGAGGCAGACTTTCCTTCGGGTTCTTTTTTAAAAAAAATAGAGATGAGGGTCTCACTATGTTTCCCAAGTGGTCTCGAACTCCTGGCCTCAAGGATTCTCCTACCTCAGCCTTCCAAAGTGCTGGGATAACAGGTACAAGAGACCATGCCCGGCTTTTTGGATGGTTTTTGCTCAATGACATAGAAATGAGTATGCTGCCCCATAAGTGTGGTGATTATCTGACTTGTTACAGTGTTTTCTTCAAATGCACGAATTGAAGATGGTTTCACTTGATATTTTTCTTTATCTAGCTTGTTTTTCATCATACCAAGCATGCCACTGATAGTATTAGCTGTAGAAGTAAGCCATTCTGAATGAAACGAATGAAGCTGCTGAAGGACTTCCTGTATGTTTCCTGGGAAATCATAGTATTTGATTTAGACTCATTGGGAAGCTTATTCAGTGGTTGCAATTTAGGGAAATTTTTTTACACCAATGATTTCTGTTGGGCAGCAAAAAGTTTTCACTAGGAATTTTCACAATGTCAGAAAAAGCTTTTGTAGAAACATGCTTAAACTGTATGTCTGCAAATGACTTTAAGGTCGTTAGGACTCCTTCAATGATCTCTTAAGCAATCTGGTGGCTAGATCCCAAACAAACTTTTTCTTTTAATTTTGTGTTATAGATTGGTACATTGTTGATGTTATTTGAACTTACCAGAGCTTGTCTTTTGCTTACTTGAGTTTCTTCACTATCTGTTATGGACATCAGAGTCAAGAAGCATAACCCTAATTTTTCAAATCGTATTTCAACAATTTATTGGCCAAATACGCTAATCTGTGTTTGGAAATCCTCAGCTCTAGTTGAAGTTCTTTTAAAATTATGGTATCTGCTTTCACAAACCTCAAGAAGTAGCAGATTTAAAAGTGAAACAGACTGCTCTAATTATTTTGCTTGTATTAAAAATTCATTCAGAACAGTCTCAGCTATCATGAGTAGCTTATATTTTTCATTTCCCATGTCATGTGATTCTGTTTGTCATTTATTAAGCATTTGTTTAAAAATATCTTCTTTAGGAGAAATTTTCTCTGGCTGTGAAGAAACATTCTCCAAAGAAGACATGTACTTTTGGATTTGCGAGAGATTGTACTTAAATTCTTCTGTGAAAGTTTGAGGTTATCCAGATGCGAGTCTTTTATTGGGTAAGCCAAAATGTTCTTGGTAGCATATAATCCTTGCAAAACTGTATTCATTATTTCACTTGCTGTCACAAATTGATCAGAGGGTAAAACTTTTACATTTGCCATTGCTTTATTTTGCATCACCATTTGAAATTCATTCACAACTGTTTCCAGTATATTGCACACTATATCGCTGGCATACATTTTTAGTTCCACGGTGGGGAGTTTTGTTCTCATTAAAGAATTTTTGACATTAGGTGAACAGTAGGTGTTGTAGCCCAATGGCAATCTTGGACTGGCTGCTTCTTGGAGTCTTTTCTCCAGAACCTAACTTGGTCTTGCTTTTGGCTTAATACCACTAGATCCTAGCTGTGGTTTTATTTCAAATTAGGCAAGAGGTAGCTTTTCATTTTAATTTTTTTCCCCTAAAACCCTTAGGACTAACTTTCAAACTTCATGGCCTCAGAAATCGCATTTCATCAGACTCACATGTAGGGGACAGACAAACTCTTCTAGATTCAGCAAAGCAAGATTTGTGATCTTTTTGGGACCACAAATTGGTCCTTTTGGACCAATACTTTGCTCACTCATAATGAAGAAAATTGCAATAATGTGGTTTCCAATGAAGTGACACTCAGAATGCCTGTGAAAGAATAAACGTGTCTCATGTGTTAGGGGGAAACACTTCTTTTTTCTGCTTGATTCAATCCCTTGAAGTATGATGGATTCATCGGTAATTCATCATTGTCAGATGCTTCTAATTCTCTCCTAGTACCATTATTTTCATATAAAGATGCCACAACTATTGAGAACATTTTCCCAAAACACTTTCAATTACGTCACTTGCAACACTGCTTACATGTGACTGTAAGGGTTATGTGTGTGTGTGTGTGTGTGTGTGTGTGTGTGTGCTCCTCCTCCTACTGCTGTTTTAATTTTAGAAACAGACATAATCAGAGGTTGGTTAAACAGAGGCCAATGATCGATTACTTCTATTACCTTTCTTTTCTTTTTTTTTTTTGAGTTGGAGTCTCACTGTGTCACCCAGGCTGGAGTGCAGTGGCACACTCACAGCCACCACAGCGTTGACCTGCTGGGTTCAGGCGATCCTTCCGTCTCAGCCTTCCAAGTCGCCGGAACTACAGGTGCGTGCTACCACGCCAGGCTTATTTTTTCATTTATTGTAGCGACGAGAGCTCACCATGTTGCTGGGCTGGTCTCGAACCCTAAGCTCAGGCAATCCTTTCACCTCGGTCTCCCAAAGTTCTGGGATTATAGGCGTGAGCCACTGCGCCCAGCCTTCTATTACCTTTCAATTACACCTTCTTTAACATTTCCTTAACTGCACTTAACAAAGCAGTTGTGTGTGTGTGTGTGTGTGTGTGTGTGTGTGTTTCCTGTCTAGAGTCTCCATTTCTAAATATTGCTTCCAAAGCCCTTCTCAGGTTTTCTTCTTCTGATATGATTTGGTTTTGATCTGGGTATTTGGAAAAGCGAGACAGTTCAGTATTGTCTTCTTTCTTTGACCCCAAAATATTTCATTTTGAACAGCAATTGTGTAAGCAGACCTAGGGTTCTGTTTTGATTAAAAACTACTTTCTTTTAAAGATATTTTGTCATGAAAACTCTTCAAGACATTGTCGATAGTTTCACTTGCAATGATGTTTTCTTGGAATGAAATGCTTGGATGTAAATATATCTTTTGGACTTCTAAGTCTATGTCATTTTTAATAAGGTTCAGAATGGTACTGGCAACAATGTCAGCATATTCCTTAAGACTAGCTTGTGATAGATGAATTGCAAGTCCATGTTTTTCTCTGTGATTACCAAATGTGTAATCTGTAACCTCTAGTCTGAGAATGGTTTAACCTATCAATATTTTCAGGATATTCACATCCGATGGCATTTGGTTTGATTCAAGAAACATGCTGTCAACTTGTTTACAATTTGTAAATTCTGGGCTAAGGAACTATTTTCCCCTAACTTGGAATCAAGAGTAAGTATCAAATCTATTCTTTCTGTGGCAAAAGATTTTAACTATTCAAAACAGTTTTACTAATAAAGTTAGCACTTTCCTCACATGGGTTAGGAGCAGATTGCTTGGTGTCTAGTTTCTTTACTTGTCTGATTATTTTCAGAATAAGCTGATTTCAGCTGTACATCTTTTCCCTTCCTTGGAAATAGAAAGCTCTTCCTTTTTCTTTCCTTTGTTGAGTCCATAACAGGAGATTGTTGACACTCTGCTTTGGAAAATGCATCAGACAATGTCAGGGACAATCTTGCAAAAACAGAATCCTTTACATTTATGCCAAGCATAATGCAGACCTGAGATTTTGAAGAATATGCTCACCATATTATTGGAAATCACAGCAACGCATGGCTTAGGAACTAAAAGCATGGGGACAGCCTTATTTGCACACTCAGGGACTGTTCCAAAATTTGCTTCTAGTTGTCTCTCACCTACGTTACATTTAAGACAAAATGCAGCAAGTGGGAAATTCTCAGCCAGTGTTTTCTCACAAATGTCTCTTAAGATACCCTCAATGGTATCTAGTATTTGGAACTGAAGTTTTTTTCAATAGCCACCTATTGAAAAGCTTTTCCTCATCATCTTTCGGCTGACCTGGATCAATCAGATGTTTTTTCATACTTGCCTTTAGTAGATAAAACATCTAACATTGTGTTAGCAATCTGACATTCAGAAACTACAATATGAGTTAAGAAGGGTTTTTAAGAATTTCTTTATCTAACTTGTTTGATTTCTTGCAAAGTCTGTGTAGCCACTCGTGTTGCATATATATTTATTTTAGAGACAATTGGTTAATATTGAAGTGGTCTTTCCTGACTTAATATGATCCACTGAGCAAGAAGAAAATTGATCACTATGTTATGAATTTCTGGTTGATATCCACAATTGGCTTAAAGTAGTCACATCCTATTATAAAGGGTAGAGTCTTTGAAACTGTGAAATCAACATGAGGACAAAAGAGATTTTACTTTGGAAGTGGCAGTGTATTAATACTGACTGTATAATATCTTCACCTACATTTCCTTTGATTAATTTATCAATATTGAATCTGGGCTAAAAAGTACATGGAGTTTTGTCTAGCATGGTAGAATAAACAGCGGTCTTTCCTCCATGGTATATTTAGGAAAAGCAATATTTGCTGGAATGGTGGTAGTGTTACACCTATTTTCATTTGCATTTCTATCTGTCATGGCAGAAGAAAAACGTTTTCAAAACATGGCTCTAACAACATCATTTGCAACGAAGATTACATGCTTCAGACACTAAAGAATCCATTGTTTTATCCAGGAATTGAACAGATGTTTGAGCAACTGGTTCATTGTCGGCATGAGGGATGTCACATAAATGGGGCTGGGGGGAGAGGAGGAAGTACAATTAATGGAGCAATTAAATCATTCTGAAAATTTTCATCCAAAGTATTTTTTAAATTAATACAATTGGGGACTTTTGTGACTTTTTGAGTTCTACTTCAATTTCTTTTCATGTTCTTTCTAATTCCTGTTGCTCAAGAGACTCTGATTTCATCTCTTCATCTGGTGGTCTTTTCTCTCTAGTACTTTATTTCTCTGTATTTGCAGGATCTTCTAGATATGGCTGGGCCGGCTCCTCCAGGAAGAAAATTTCCATAGGTTGGCCTGTGTCTGTAATTGTCAATGTTTCATTAAACATATCTGGAGGCATTCTGTCGAAAATTAAATCGACAAGCTTCTTAAGCATTTGTTTCTCTTGTGGTGGGTGGTGAACACCTGTTTCCAAATCTGGCAAGTTCACATTTAATCCAGTTTGAATTGCCTTCAAAATAGCACTTGATACCCTCTTTGTACGCACATGTGAAGCCAACCGCGATAGTTTTCATGTGCCTTAGCCCAGATGTTAGTACTTTCACTTTCACGGTCTGTCTTGTTGCTCTTTTTATTTCCATTAATTATAGTGCCCAGAGTTTAAACATTTTTATTGGCAAACCCTTCCAACTTAGCAAAAATGACTTCAAGGAGATCTGAAGTCACAACTTTTGGGTTTTTTTGGATACTTTTTCTTTTGTCCTCTCTCTTTTGGAGGCAGTAGTTTCCCCTTCCTGGCAGTCGCCTCTTGACTGCCTTGCTGGATCATGCTGGACACCATGATGGAGATTATGTCAGGGCATCTACTCGTTTTCTCAACAAGTGAAGCAAATGATAGGCTGTCAGGTTCAGTATAAGCTGAGATGACTTTAAATTCAGAACTTAAGAAACTGCTACTCACTACGGCCCTATGTGATTTTGTAACGATATCTTCTAGAACTGTATGAGAAATGAGCTGAATATCAGGCTACAATGCAGTGATTGCTCTCAAATTCTCACCCACCCACTTTCTGGCTCATTATCAGATGGGAAAGCATGTGAATGGTCTCCTGTGAACTTGCATAACATGTCATAAGAGTTAGCTCCTGTTCTATCTAATTCTTGTAATCTGGCACATTTGTGAATTTCCTTTTGCCTAGGACAATGAAAAAGAGAAAATGTTTGCTGATAAGTGTTGGCAGCTCCATATAAAATCTTAGACCTTAGCTTCTTTGAAGGGAGTGGAACATTGCTTTTATCTGTCTTTCCACTTAATGCTTCACAAATACAAGTTACTAACGAACTTGCCATAATGTCATTGATTAGCTTCTGTGGTCTAATTCCTTTTCGATGATAGCACCAAAAAAAAAGAAAGAAAGAAAGAAAGGAAGGAAGAAAGGAAGGAAGAAAGGAAGGAAGAAAGAAAGAAAGAAAGAAAGAAAGAAAGAAAGAAAGAAAGAAAGAAAGAAAGAAAGAAAGAAAGAAAGGAAAAAAAGTCCTGTATCTGTAAACTTCTTGGGAGGGCCCATTTTCCTAAAATTTAGGGTTCTCTTATCGTAACTCAGTTCCTTCTGGATAGTATTCAGAACAATTTTTACTACTTTAGTTATGTATTCACCAAGTTGAGATTGAAACAAAGATTTCTTGCCAGGTGCAGGCTTCAAACTGGTAGCATGGCTTTCTGGTTTGAAGCAATTTTGCAATTTTGAACAAATAAATGATTTCAGCATCTTAAAAATTGTATGAGTGATCTTATCATCAGTATGGATTAGAGATTCACTTTCTACAGACTCTAACGAGGGATGTTTTGTAAGATCTATACCATGTACAGCTAAAACTTTTATATTTTTATTTTCAAACTATATTTCTAACAGTTCTTTATTTTGTAGGTCAGCATTATCTAGAGAAGTTTGATGTACTGATTAAGAAATGGAATGTTCAGTGGCATTGATGATATGATTAGAAGTCATGGGAAGTATTTTTAATAGAGTACCTGCTATTTCTTAAGCTACTGTATGGATTTCAGAGAATATCTAGTTCATACATTCTTCTTCCTTCCTTTCTTTCTTTCTTTCTTTTTTTTTTAAGTCTCACTCTGTCACCCACACTGGATTGCAGTGGCATGCTCCCAGCCACCACAGCCTCGACCTGTTGGGCTCTGGCAATCCTTCCACCTCAGCCTTCCAAGTAGCTGGAACTACAGGTGCGCACTACCATGCCCGGCTAATTTTTTTTTTTTTTTTTTATTGTCGAGATGAGGTCTCACCAAGTTGCCCAGGTGGGTCTCGAACCCGTGGGCTCAGGCAATCTGCTCACCTCGGCCTCCCAAAGCATGGGATTACAGGCTGAGCCACCGAGCCCGGTTCTTTTTTTTTTTTTTAGTCAGGATCTCACTCAATTGCCCAGGCTGGAGCGCAGTAGCATGAGCATGGCTTACTGCAGTCTTGAACTCTCAGGCTCAAGCAATCCTCCCATCTCAGCCTCCCTAATAGCTGAGACTATGGGTGCACCCCACCACACCTGACAATTTTTTTGTTTTTTCTGTAGAGATGAGGTCTTGCTGTGTTGCCTAGACTGATCTCAAACTCCTGGGCTCAAGCAATCCTCCCATCTCAGCCTCCAAAAATGCTGGGATTATAGACATGAGCCACTGTGCCCAGCCTTGTTTATACATTTTTTTTTTGAGTTGGAGTCTCACTCTGTCGCCCAGACTGGAGTGCAGTGGCTGTTCCCGGCCACCGCAACCTCGACCTGCTGGGCTCTGGCGATCCTTCCGCCTCAGCCTTCCAAGTAGCTGGAACTACAGGCGCGCGCTACCACGCCCGGCTAGTTTTTGATTTATTGTAGAGAGGAGGTCTCGCCAAGTTGCCCAGGCGGGTCTCGAACCCGCGGGCTCAGGCAATCCACTCACCTCAGCCTCCCAAGGCGCGGGATTACAGGCGGAGGCACCAAGCCTGGCTTGTTTATACATTCTTGATATGACAGACCTTGTGATTTTTCTGAGGTAAAAAGTAAAGCCTCTTGACTATTTTTATTGACTAAGTGACCAAAGGACACAAAAGATATGTCTTTGAGCATTTCTGGTAAAATATTTGTAGTTATGTTTTATGATGATTTTTGTATTTGATGCTAAATATCCAAATGTCTTAGTTAAAACATGGCTTGTCTTTAAAAAAGGTTTTTATTATTCAAAGTTGGGAGGTCAGTCTTTAACCCTCATCACAAAATGCTACTTTGCCTTGACAAATGGACTTTGCAGGTAAGTTGGTATTCCTTTTGTATTTAGAACAGGCATTTCCCCAGATTACCCACGATCAGGAATCTGTTCTTGTAGTTTTTCTTTTTCATCTTGTAGAAGAAATCAGAACATTTTCCACAATTTTGTTTGTTTCTTCATTTTCATCTGAGAAATAAAGGACCATGCCAGGGACATGAACAGGTGGAAATAGTTGCCCGTATTTAGGATCACCAGCTCCTCTGGTGCTGGTGAATCTGTTCTCTTCTTCAGCGCCAAAAACGACCATTTCCTCAGTGGTTAATTGTACTCACTGTCATAGCTTAGACTGACCCAGGGATTGATGCAAAGTGCATCTATAAACTCTGCATCTGTTTGTGTCCTTCTACTTATTGCGGATAATATTTTGGAAACATAAAACTTCTCTGGCCCATAATAAAATAGTATGTTAAGTTGTTACCGTCAAGACAGCTAGACCAAGTGGGCTTACCTTCCACAGGAACTGTATGTCTCAAGGCCGTAGATACAAGTCAGGGGTAGCAAAGGCTGGACACCTGGCATTTGGACACCAGGGAGAATGACAGGATCCCTATAATTTGGTTGTTGCTTCCCCCACCTCGGTTATCTCCAAAGTTAGCTTCCAAACTGTTCAAGTTTAGGCCAACATTCAAAGAAATGTTAACACCTCAGTATATGCAGCATAAGCTTTCTTGACTGTTAGCGGGTTGAGGGCCAGCCCAGGGAAGAGTCATTTTATTCCAAGCTAGTCCCCAAATCTTTTAGAGAACTTTGTGTTGTAATAAAACACACAGGACATAAAATATACCATTTCACCATTTTAAAAATACAGTTAAGCAGAATTATGTACATTCACAATGTCTTGCAGCCATCACCATTATCTAGTTCTTTTACCAAATATTTTTTTTAAACCACAGACCAGAAAATGGAATTGAGTTTGTAAAACATAATTTAGGATGACAGCATATGGTTGAAAAACACTTGTTTTACATAAATATGTCCTAAATCAAATGCTTCTAAGAATAACATCTAAACATTAACAGGGAAGTTACTCACCTTCTTGGTCTACATCCATTCTAATCATATGGGCTCAGAGTTTCAATATGTAGTATTTTCTTATTACCAGAGATTATGTACAGCAGACCTACATCTTTACTCTTAGAATAGTTGTGAAGAGCCTTTCTAACCTTTCTAAATAGGAGCATTCTTAAAGTTTTTAATGTAGTGAAATATGATAAGTAGAATCCAATTTATTTTCACTGCACTATTAAACCAAGAAATATCTGTCTGGTGCCAGTGCATCTCTGTGTTTGTAGCCTGGTCTATGCATTAAACAAGTGTATGTGTGAAAGAGTATGTGACAGTGTGTGCCACTTCCTTGAATCCTTCCTTTGTTTATGTTTCCTCTGTCTAGTTCGAGAGTTGGGGCTCATCAAATTCACCCTCTTATCTTTGTCTAGTCCAAGTTGTAGCTCCCAGGTGACCAGGTCCTTTCTTTTGGCAGAGTAGTCAGTCCAAGATTGTTCTTACTCTCAGATTCAAGGCATCCTGGCTCACCTGCCCAGTGGGCAGGACAGGCCTGACCCAGGTCTGCAGTGGTCTGCAAAGGCATTTCCCATTATTGATCAGTTTGTGGTATTTGATGCTTTTTCTGTGATGGCTAGGACTTCTCAGGCTCCCCAACCTACCCTCCTGAGATCCCTTGGTCAACAACTCTCTTTTTAAAAATTTTTAATTTTAAAGATGTAAGGTACAATTCAGGGTTAGGTATACAAATGTTCATTATGCAGGTACTCTTGTGGATGAGGTGTGCCCCCCACCCCTGCCAGTTTCCCACTACTGCCAATTCCACTCCCCCTCCCCTGGCAGTTTCCCACCACTGCCAATCCCTTTCTTATAGTATTATGATAATTGTTCAAGGTCCACTTATGAGTGAGAACATGTGGTACTCAGTTCTTTGTTTCTGTGATAGATCACTCAGTATTGTAGACTCTAAGTCCACCCAGGTTGCTGCGAAGTTCATAATTTTTGTCCTTCTTTATGGAGGCATAATATTCCTTTGTGCATATGTAACAACTTTCTTTTAACAATAACTGTGAACTCCTGCAAAGCCCAAGATTAACTAAGAGTGAAAGTCAAGGAACAGAAGTAGGCAAAGGGGGAGACTGACTAATGTCAACACAAATGCCGGTTGCCTGATTCACAGATTTTTCTCTTATATTAAAAAGTACTCTTAAATATATCAACTTTTTCAGTGAATTCCATCAAACATACTTTTTCTTGACAGCGATTTTGATGGGAGTTTTATTGTCAGAGAGTCAAGAGATAGATCTTATAACATAGGGCCAATAATTTTCACCCCATTCTGATATTACACTCCTGATCCACCGTAGCCACACTTACTTTTTAGTGAGCTGAGAAGAGCACCGGGTTGGAGGGAGAGGAAATGGGTGAGTCCCTTTTGCTTGCTCTGTTTGATCAGAGCCTTCTGATAATTCTCTTCCTTTCTTTTTTTTTTTTTTTTTGAGTTGGAGTTTCACTCTGTTGCCCAGGCTGGAGTGCAGTGACATACTCCCGGCCACCTCAGCCTTGACCTGATGGGCTCCGGCGATCCTTCCTCCTCGGCCTTCCAAGTAGCCGGAACTGCAGGTGCACGCTACCATGCCCGGCTAGTTTTTGATTTATTGTAGAGACGAGGGCTCGCCAAGTTGCCCGGGTGAGTCTCGAACCTCAGGCAATTCTCTTGCCTCGGCCTCCCAAAGTGCTGGGATTACAGACTGAGCCACTGAGCCTGGCCTGATAATTCACTTTCTATCCACCTCCTCAAAACTCCTAGTCTCTCCCTGCTGCCCCATAATAGGAAAATGTCTATGGATGATCATTCAATAATAATGGATTATGAGTTCCCATTTTTCATATTCAAAGTATAAAAACATAAGAAAATTATTTAAGAACTTGTTTTTCCTTTTTTATTTTATTTTATTTTATTTTTATTTTTATTTGAGTTGGAGTCTCACTCTGTCACCCAGACTGGAGTGCAGTGGCCGCTCCCAGCCACCACAGCCTCGACCTGCTGGACTCCGGCAATCCTTCCGCCTCAGCCTTCCGAGTAGCCGGAATTACAGGCATGCGCTACCACGCCCGGCTGATTGTTTGATTTATTGTAGAGATGAGGTCTCGCCTGCCCAGGCGGGTCTCGAACCCATGGGCTCAGGTAATCCACTCACTTCAGCCTCCCAAAGGCATGGGACTACAGGCTGAGTCACCAAGCCCAGCTCCTTTTTTATTTTAAAGATGTGGGATACAATTCAGAATTAGGTACATAAGTGGTCATTGTACAGGTAAAGTTTGGGTCTCTCATTGATCCTCACTTTGCCTAGTTTGAGATCAGGTACCTTTATTGATGTTATGTGTCCCCATCCTGGAAATGTCCTGTTACAACCAATCCCTTTCTTGTAGTGTTATAATAAATAAGAATTTATTTTAAAACCTCATTTATGGGCTGGACACGATGGCTCACGCCTATAATCCCAGCACTTTGGGAGGCCAAGATGAAAGGATTGCCTGAGCCCACAGGTTCGACACCAGCCTGGGCAACTTGGCAGACCTCATCTCTACAATAAATAAAGAAAAATTAGCTGGTGCACACGTGGTGGTGCATGCCTAGTTCCAGCTACTTGGAAGGCCAAGGTGGAAGGATCACCGGAGTCCAGCGGGTCGACACTGGGGTGGCTGTGAGTGTGCCACTGCACTCCAGCCTGGGCGATGGAGTTAGACTCCAACTAAAAAAAAAATACATTAAATTAAATTAAAGCTTGTTTATGACCACCTAATTTCAGTAAGAATGGTCATTGTTAATAAAATATAAAAACAATAGATGCTGGTGAGGATTCAGAGAAAAGGGAACACTTCTACACTGTTGCGAATGCAAATTAATTCAACCTCTATGGAAAACAGGGTGACGATTTCTAAAAGAACTAGAAATTGACTTTCCACATGACCTAGCAATCCCCCTTCTGGGAATACACCGGGAGGAACTCAAATAATTCTACAAAAAAGATATCTATGCACATGTTTATTGCAGCACTATTCACAATAGAAAAAAACATGGAACTAACCATGCTGCCCATCGAAACTGGTTGGATTTTTAAAATGTGGTAATATACATGATGGAATATTACACAGCCATAAAGAAGGACAAAAGTATGAACTTCACAGCAACTTGGATGGATTTAGAGTCTGTCATGCTCCGTGATCTATCACAGAAACAAAGAACTGAGTACCATATGTTCTCACTCATAAGCAGACCCTGAACATTCACCATAATACTACAAAAAAGGAATTGGCAATAGCAGGACACTGCTGGGGATACAGGGAGACACATAACATCAATAAGGGTGCATGACTCTAATCCAAGTGAAGTGAGGTCTAGAGGTCCAATGGGAGGCCCAAAACCTCACCTGTACCTAAACCACTTATGTACACAATCCTGACTTGTACCCCACAACTTTAAAATAAAATTAAAAAAAAAATTTTAAGCTCGTTTATAATACATATCCATGTTTTATTTGGTTTATACTGCATATATTACTTGTAGAACTCAAAGGTTCGTAGAATTCATCAATATACTAAAATTAACTAGCTGGGGAAACACACTGATAAACATGGAACATAATCAATTGAACAGTTGAAGATATGTGTGGTTTTTAAATACAAATAACTATAGGAGAAACATTTTTAGAGAGATGAAGATAGAGAGCATAAATGGTGTATGACTCTTTGAATGGGCCAAGAACTCTGTTTGCTTGGATAATTGTACCAGGAGATAAATCCAACAAAGTAGACTATTTTTTTTTCCAGGTCTGAGAGCTGGACAAAAGTCAACAGAAGCCCATTTCCTGACATTGATGGGATGAGTGAAACAAGTCAGAAAATAGTATTGTATTCTATTGTAATTGCTGTAATAAAAATATTCATGCTATTTCTCAAAAGAAATGAGATACTTGTGACCATTGAATGTACTCACATTGTGCAATGTATTTTAAAGTCTCCTTTAAAAACTGGTAGTCTCGAACCAGGCACAGTGGCTCACGCCTATAATCCCAGCACTTTGGGAGGCCGAGGTGAGAGGATTGCCTGAGCCCAAGGGTTCCAGACCCGCCTGGGCAACTTGGCGAGACCTCGTCTCTACAATAAATCAAAAAATTAGCCAGGCATGGTGGCACATGCCTGTAGTTCCAGCTACTTGGGAGCGTGCCACTGCACTCCAGTCTGGGCCACAAAGCGAGATTCCATCTCAAAAAAACAAAAGCAAACAAACAAACAAAAAAACCCCAAAACTGATAGTCTAAATTAGCTTTTTGACTTTTTTTGGTAAATAATGTGGAAGTTTGCCATTCATATTATACTCAGGCGACACTACGTTAAGGCTAGTGAAAAATGAATTAATTCCTGAAGTGCAACTACTAAACTATGTCAAAGTAGTTAAGTTCTTTTCTTTAGACACTGAGCATACTAATTATGGATGCAGGTATATAGTATAATGCTCTGCACACAGAAGGTGTTTCATAAGTGGTTTTTCTACAGAGAAGCATATTACAGCAGACATGCTACATTTTAGCCATTGCACACAAATGAGTCTGTTACTTGTATGCATTTAACACAGGTTATGGCAGACGATGGCACGTTCTGCCTTAGATATTAGAATTCATTTGGGAAGACTTCAGTACATTTCCTGCTTGACGACATCTATCTCAAGCCATGTTAACTTCTTTTTTTTTTTTTTTTAGAATTGGAGTCTCACTCTGTCGCCCAGGCTGGAGTGCAGTGGCACACTCACAGCCACCCCAGCGTCCACCTGCTGGGCTCAGGCGATTCTTCCGCCTCAGCCTTCCAAGTAGCTGGAACTACGGCACGTGCCACCACGCCCAGCAAATTTTTTATTTATTGTAGAAACGAGGTCTCACCAAGTTGCCCAGATTGGTCTTGAACCCGTGGGCTCAGGCAATCCTCTCACCTCGGCCTCCCAAAATGCTGGGATTACAGGCTGAGCCACCAAGCCCGGCCCATGTTAACTTTTAAGAACAATAAAACCTGTTAATAAAGGGCTGATAGAGCCTAGGATGTGGACTTGACTCCAGTAATAAGTTAGCAGCGCACAGAGGCAATCTATGATGTGACTGGGGGGGCTGCACCATGAACGTCTGCCGTTAATTTTCCAACATTAGATGGCTGAGCTCTGCTGACAAAGGGGACAGAGGGAGACAACATGACCATGTCTGTAAAACGCGTCAGTACTAGAAGAGAAGTGATTCATAAAAGCCCAATTTGATGCTTCCTTTGCAGGGCACAGGTATGTACCTTAAAACTCTTGTGGTTCACCAGTTAGGAAGTCTATAACCTAAGGGCTATTAAGTGGGAACACTCAAGTTGCTTCAGGTAATCTTTATTAAGAATTGAGAGGATTGGCAGTAGCGGGAAACTGCCAGGGGAAGGGGACACATAACATTAATAAGGGTACCTGATTTCAAACCAGGCAAAGTGGATACCAAAGGGAGACCCAAAGTTTACCTGTACAATGACCACTTATCTACTTAATCCTGAACCATACTCTACATCTTTAAAATAAATAAATTAAAAAAAAAAACTTTCAGGGGTTCACCACTACCCTCAGTGACAAGCCTGAACTTTCTAACTTTTGTCCCTAACTTCTTTTGCCAGCTTTATCTCCCTCACCGACGCCCACCACCACCAGCGTGAAGCATTTTGTACTTTATTCAGCAGACAAGAGGGAACCACTGAGGACTTCTGAGTAGAGGAATTCTATGTCAAAAGCTGCATTTCGGGAAGATGACATTCACAGCAGAATGCAGAACAGGTTACAAGGGAGAAGAGATTGGAGGCAAATCATTGTAATAGTTAAGGGTAAGGGTCACATGAATGGAAAGGAGAGGAAGGCCATGAGACCATTTAAGGAGTAATCTACACAGAATGTGGCAACTTTGGGATATAGAATATGAGCGATAGAAAAGAGGCAAAGACTAGTTGGGCCTGGATAAAAACAGGAAGAACTGAGAACAGGTTTGGGGGTGACTGGAAAATGATGAATTTGGTTTTGTGCTTATTAGATTTGTGGTGCTCAGTGGCTACCCAGGTAGAAATGTCCTAGTGTTCTTTGTTTGCATGGATGTGTGTAGAATATCATGGGAGTCTTTTGCAGAGATTAGCAGAGACTTAGCTAACCTCCAGTCCAGCCCTGCAAAGATAGGAAACAGAATGCATTTCTATGTCTGAGGAGAAGGGCTGGCAGTAGAGGGTGGGGACCTTCCTGGGGAGAATTTTCTGCACTAGGATTTCCAAATCATACTGTGTCAGGAGCTTACTCTGCCTATCAGTCTAGGCAGCAACAGCAGGGACTCTAACTTCCCCACACTTTGCAAATTCCAAAGAACCTACTCAGCCAACCATCGTCCCAAAATGTAGGATAATAACATTTATAATCAGGAATAAGTTTTTAATCTTACTTTACCAAAATAAGCACCGATTCTGTAATCAGAAAAAAACAAGCTGTATGACAAAGCTAATTATTTATTGAAAAAAATAAAAATAATAGAACAATTAGGAATATTCTCTATTCTTTACCTTTTTCATTTGAAGGACATGATAGTTCAGTAATATCTTTCTGCGTGGTTTCATATTTATGAGAAAAATATTGATTGGTATTTAGGCTCCTATAAGAGACTTTTGCCTACTCTATAGGAATCAAATTAATATAATATTCTACCTCACATTTCCTGCCTCTCTCCTAAGCACTGGTCTCAAGGCTAATACATATTATCAACCACTTGCTGGATATCTCTCACAGGCATGTAAACTTACCTAGCTCAAAATGCAGCTTATGAAGTACCCAGGTACTTGCATCTTTCAACTTCACTTCTTCTCTTGTATTCCATATTTTGGTTAAAGGCATGGTAATGCACCCAGTGCTCCATTCTAAGAAGCTTAGCATTGTTCCATTCATTTCAGAGAAGGCCGATCTGATTCAATCTAATGCTTATTGAACGCACTGCTTAGAATTGAAAAAAAAAAAAATAATTCCTGACCTCATGAAGCTTATCATCCTGTAGGACAGACAAATATGGTACAATGCAATGAGTTTCTGAGATAGAAGTAAGCCGGAGTGCCATGGGAGCACAGAAAAAAAGACACCCTACTTCATGAAAACCTGTATACAAAAACTGAATCATCACCACCACCACCATCATCAATTTCCGTCTCTCTGGATCCATACATCTACTGAGTCACCAAGTCTGGACACATTCTAACTCCAAAATACCTTGAATCTGTATCCTCTCATTCACCCTCATTGCTAATGCCTTATATTGGGCCCTTATCATTTTTATATGAGCTATCTAAGTAGGCTCAAAACTGTCTCTAATCTCTTTTCTCTACCATCTTTCTCGGACACTGCAACCAGATTATCTTTTCAGAATTCAAATAATTCTTATGTCACATTCCTACTCAAAAACCTTCAATGCCTCCCTACTACTGAGAGGACGAATTTATACTTCAGGAAAGTGCACAAGGCTCTGGCTTCAACCCACTTGTTCAGTCTCATCTCCTGCACTTTCCTGGCTCTACTGGCTTACATCTCTGTGCTTTCACTCACACTTTCACTTCTGCCTGCAACATCACTTCACTATATCCTCATGTCTATGCATCTGGAACATTCCTACTCATATTACAAGACCTAATTCAATTAAAACCACCTTTGATAAGGCTTTTTAGACCTCTCTAGGCAGGAATAGACTTTAAATCTTCTGTGTTCCCGCTGCATTGTATACAAATAAAAACTCTCATTTTATTGTATGTGTGTCTAGACTTTAGACAGTGATTATGTTTTTTCAACTTTTGTATCTTATGTCACCCACTTTCTCCCTTTTCCTTTCTTTCTAGCATAGCACAGGACCTGGTTTGTGGTAGGTTCTCAATAAATATTAGCTATCACCATCATCAATGTTTAAGTTAGTTTCTGGTAAAATGCATGGTACATTTAGCATGAAACTGTATCAGCACCTTCTTTGGCAGGAAGAGGGTTAAGACCTGTATAGGACCCAATGACCTCTCATCAGTCAGTACTAAGGGGATATCCCAAAGAAATAAGTTAACTAGATAAATTAATGATCAATACAAAACATTAAAGACATATAATTTCTTTATTGTTATTATATTATTTTAAAGATATGGGGTACAATTCAGAGTTAGGTATACAAGTATACAAACATTGATTATGCAGGAACCCTTGTTGATGAGTTGTGCCCCTCCCTCCCCTGGCTGTTTCCCTCAACTGCCAATCCCTTTCCCACAGTATTATGATAATTGTTCAAAGTCTGCTTGTGAGTGAGAACATATGGAACTCTGTTCTTTGTTTCTGTAATAGATCACTGAGTATGATAGACTCTAAATCCAACCAAGTTGCTGCAAAGTCCATATGTTTGTCCTTCTTTATGGCTGCATAATATTCCATTGTGTATATCTACCAAATTTTTTTATCTCTCGATAGGCAGCATGGTTGGTTCCATGTTTTTGCTATTGTGAATAGAGCTGCAACAAACATGTGTGTGCAGGTATCTTTTTTTGTAGACTGCTTTGAGTTCCTCCGGGTATATTCCCAATAGGGGGATTGCTGGGTCATATGGAAGGTCAATTTCTAGTTCTTTCAGAAATCGCCACACTATCTTCCAAAGAGGTTGCACTAGTTTGCATTCCTACCAGCAGTGTAGAAGCATTCCTTTTTCTCTGCATCTTTGCCAGCATTTGTTGTTGTTTGTTTTATTAATGATGGTCATTCTTAATGGGGTTATGTGGTATCTCAATGTGGTTTTGATTTGCATTTCTCTGATGATCAGTGAAGCTGAGCATTTTTTCTTGTGCCTGTTGGCTGCCCGTATATCTTTTGAGAAGTGTCTATTCATGTCTTTTGCCCACTTTTTAATGTGGCTGTTTTTTTTCCTTTCAGCACGTTTGAGTTCCTGGTAGATCCTAGATGTTAAGCCTTTGTCAGATATACAGTTGGCAAATATTTTTTCCCATTCTGTGGCCTGTCTCCCTGCTCTCTTCATGGTTTCTTTTGCTTTGCAGAAGCTCATCAGTTTGAGGAGGTACCACTTGTCTATCTTATTTCTTAAGGTATTGGCCTTTAGGGTTCTGAATAGGAATTGGTTCCCAGTTCCAATTTCCATAAGGGTGTCTCCTGTGTTTTCTAAGATTCTTATAGGTTTTACATTTAAGTCTTTGATCCATTTAGAGTTAATTTTTGTGTATGGTGATAGGTAGGGGTCCTGTTTCAATTTTCTGCATGTGGTCAGCCAGTTTTCCCAGCACCATTTGCTGAATAGGTTCTCCTCTCCCCAGTGGTTGATGGTAGAGGCTTTGTCAAAGATTAAGTAGATTGAGAAATTGAGGCTTTGCTTCTGGAATCTCTATACTGTTCCATTGGTCTATATGTCTGTTCCTGTACCAATACCAGGTTGTTTTGATTACTGTAGTCTTATAGTAAAGTTTGAAGTCTGGAAGCGTGATACTTTGCTTTGTAGAGGCATATAATATCTATCTTTTGTTGTGTTACCCTGTACATCCTGCTGGTGATATAATGAGGTTGTTGGCTTTTTTATAGCAATATTGGTACTACTTTGAGAATGGTGAACTAAAAGTAAATGAAATGGAAATCACAATTTTTAAACAACTTTGTTGAAGTATAATTGAAGTAAAATTAACTGCAGTTATTTAAAATGTAAAATTTGTTCAGTTTTGACATAAGTATAAACCCATGAAACCATCATCACAATTAAGAGAGTGAATATATTCATCACCTCCCAAAACTTTCTTGTGACCTCTTATAGTTCATTCTTCTCTCTACTGCCCCCCAGGCAGCCACTGATCCTGCCATCACTATAAACCAGTTTGTGTTTTCTAGAATTTTATATAAATGGAATCAAACAAGATGTACTGGTGTTTGTCTGGCTTCTTTCATTCAGCATAATGATTTTGAGATTCATTGATATTGTTGTCTGTATTAATAGTTGATTCCCTTTTCACTACTGAATAGTATTCCATGGTATGCATGCACCACAGTTTATCCATTTACCCACTGAAGGGCATTTTGATTATTTCCAGTTTTCCGTAATGCACATTGGTGTTCAAGTCTTTATGTGGATGTATATTTTCACTTCTATTGGGCACATATCAATAGTGGAATGACTGAATCATATGGTAAATGTAAGTTTAACTTAAGTTGCCAAACCATTTTCCACAGTGGTTGTGTCATTTTACATTCATACAGTAGTGTGAGAGTGTTCTAGTTGTTTCACATCCTTGCAATTACTGGGTATGATCAGTTATTTGAGTAAAGCCATTTTACTGAATGTATAGTGACATCTCATCATGGTTTAATTTGCATTTCTCTAACTACTAATAACGTTACACAGCTTTTCACGTGCTTTTTTGCCATTTGCATGTCTCCCTCAGTGAAATGGCTGCCCGTTTTTATGAGGTTTTTGCATTACATATTATATTTAAAAAAAATACTTTGCATCTTTTTACAATGAGCATGCCTTCTAGATGTAGGTCTGGAGACCCATGTTTTCCTGTGGTTACTTTTCGAGCTAGACAGATGTGAAACAGTTATTGTGCAACAGAGCTATTGTTTCAAGGTTGTATCATTTTCTCATTTTTTACTTCAGTACTAGGTGTCCATAGGCATCTACTGGTTTGGGAGTAAAGGCAGGGAAGGGTAAATTACAATTTGCAACAGGAGGCATGCCATGATAAACACCAAAGTAATATTCAGTACCTGTCATCCAAAGATAGGATGACACAGCAAGACAGCGTGCCTTGTGAGTCATGCAATTTCCCCAAGAATTTCCCTAAATTGCATCTTCCTTTTGTGTAGTAACAGCCTGGAATACTTAACTCTCAGAAAATTCCCCTGTATTATACTGGAGATGGCCTTGCCTTGCCTTACTTAAGAGTTACCTGGGTCAGGAAGAAGGGATATATGACTTAGGGAAAGGTACTAAAGAAAGATCACTCCTTTAGCAGCTCAGAGATGGTGAGAAGATGGAAGCGTGGTGGGAGAGAGGCTGGAGAGCAAAGAAATCAGATGTGGCTTTGCATTTGATTCACTCTGTGCCTTGGTCTCTTTAGGTAAGTGAGGTTAATATGAGAGCAAACAAGAGGGACTACCATTTAGGACTCTAGAACAAGATCTCTTAGGCTCCCTCCACCTTGCCTGCTCCTCACCACCCAGCAAGTTGGTAGGCACAGCCAGACTCTCTCGGAGGTTTTGCTTTCTTCAGCCACTCTTGGTTCCCATGTGGTGTAGTCATACCCCAGAAAGGACGCTTGTCGGGGGAGTCACTGTGGTGGAGGAGAGCGGGCTCTAGTCTGAGTGTTATGGAGCAGCCAGACAGAATTGGGTGAAGAGTGGGGGCAGTAAATGAGAAAACCAGAGGGCTCTACTAAACCCAGGGAGGCCAGAACATGAGTCACTACACCAGTGGCAGACTTCAACTGTGAATGCCAACAAGCCAAGTGCTACCTGTGGAGACAGGAGCATCTGTCTGGAGACCAGAGGAGGCAGAGAGCATTTCATCCAAGTACCCTGACTTGATTGTGCCTTTATGAGGATAGAAGACAGTGATTCCCAAACTGTAGTGTACATATGAAGCACCTGAGATTTTGTTAAAATGTAGGTTCAGTAAATCTTGGGTTTGGCCTTAGAATCTGCATTTCTAATAAGCTCCTAGGGAATGCCCACATGGTTGATACTTAGAAGAGTAAGAACATAAGCCACACCTTTTGCCTCAGACACCAGATATCATCTTTGAAAAAGAAGCAGAAAGACGAGGAGGCTCCCTGAAAGTCTGAACCATTTAGGGGTGTTCCCATAAAGGCTGAATCTAGAGAAGTATGTTAGGAAAATCAATGACTGAGCCAGAAAACAAGAGGAAGGAAGACACAGGTTGGGCAAATAGCGCTAACTCTACACGTGCTACAGCCTACTCCAGAAGCAGGCTGAAATGTCAAAATGACAGCAATAGCTAATACTCAGTTGGGCTTTTCTAAAAGGAAAAAGGGAGCCGGGCTCGGTGGCTCAGCCTGTAATCCCACGCCTTGGGAGGCTGAGGTGAGTGGATTGCCTGAGCCCGGGGGTTCAAGACCCGCCTGGGCAACTTCATCTCTACAATAAATCAAAAATCAGCTGGGCGTGGTAGCGCGCGCCTGTATTTCCAGCTCCTTGGAAGGCTGAGGTGGAAGGATCGCCGGAGCCCAGCAGGTCGAGGCTGCGGTGGCTGGGAGTGGCCACTGCACTCCAGTCGGGTGACAGAGTGAGACTCCCACTCAAAAAATAAAAAATTTTTTAAAATTTTAAAAAATAATAAAAGGAAGAAGGGAAACAGAGTGGGCAACACTGGAGGAACACTCAACTACTGCAGAAAAATATTTGGCAGAATAAAATATTTCTACTGCCAGTGAAGTGACTTAAGTTACCCTTGGACCCAAAACGCCCAAAGTCAAAGGAAGGGCAGGGATTTGAGAAAGAGCATGGGCAGAGGCCTTGGTCCCCACTAGATCCCTAGGGCCATGGGATTCAGAAATATTAGCAGCACCTCCCGTCAACAACCTTCAAGGATGGTTCTCTAGGTAGTACAAATGAGATGCAGGTAAAAAATTTTCTAGGAAGTTGAACAAGGGGTGGAAGAAGCTGTGGCAGCAGCTGGTGAGGCACAGACTGAAAAGTTGCTTCAGGATCTTGGGAATGGAAAAGTACAGAGACGAGATCAGGAACAGGGCTGTGGAAAAGTCAGGGCTCTGAACTGTGCTTGGGCAATTGTCACCTGCAAAATGTGAGCTGCCCTTCTTACCGCAGTATGGAGGCAGTGACACCAATGGATAATTTGGAAGGCTAATCCAGACGGCAATAGGAGCTGTATTGTTGGGAAGCATTATGCAAAATCCATCATTTGATAGAATAGGATAGAAGATTTATCTGCATGATAAACAGAAGAGGTCATTACCAAATCCAGTCTTTCCACAAATTATTAATTTCTAATCATAACATTTCAATTACAGTTTTGTCCTTGGTGTCCTTGGTGTGCTTTCTGGTCAATAGGAGTGTCACTTAACTTCTTTATCTTTGAAGAAGTTACTTAGAGAAACATAATGAAACATTTAGTTTTAATAGTGGAGATAACAAAATTATCTTAGATAGATTCTATTTATTCTTTCATTCCCAGTGAGAGGAGAGCCATATGCCAATCTCTATATGAGGTTGTAGGGAGGAATTGGAGATGACAGATCTCAATGGGAGGCAATGTTGTCCTCCTGGGGATATTTGGAAATGTCTGGAGACATTTTTGATTGTCACAGATGGAGGGAGAAGTGTTTCTGGCATGAATAGAAGCCAGAGATGCTACTAAATATCCTACCACGCACAGGATGGCCCCCACAAACAAAAGACTATGTGGCCCCAAATGTCAATATCGCCAAGGTTGAGAGATCCTAGGATAGAGAGATGTGATGAGGAGGAAAGACAATTACTTTTATAATATTATCTTGTCTAATTAAAGTTATCCTTTAGCTCTAACTAAACAGAATCATCTTCTGAGAGAAGGGAAAAACTACATCCTGCTTCATGAGAACATAGCTTTTTCTCTGTGTGGGAGGCAGACCAGCATAATGGCTGTGCTGGAAACCCTCCAGGCTAGTGGCAATGACAGTTCTTGGTTGTACCTCACAGCTTGACAGAAGCAACCACATCCATAGACCTCATCTGGGAACACGGTGATTACAGTTCCTGTTTCTAACCATTTGGATAGACAAAGGATTCCAAACTGCATGTGTGCGAATTGGGTTTTCATTAGTTATAAGATGTGCGCCCCTTGGTATGTCTGCCTGGTGGAAAGTGGCAGCTTTATTATATTGGTATGAGTCAATTTCACAGGTGAAATAGATATCCTCACTCTTCTGTCACCTCTATGTTATTGTGAACTTAAATTCACATAGGTTTTCTTTTTCAAAAAGGATATGAGGTGGCCACAGTAGAAGATGCCTACCTGAAACTTTCTTTCTACTAAAGTTAATAGTTGGAAATTGAAGGAATCATATAGGCATTTAAGTGATCAGTTATTGAAGAGGTAGGACATTACAGCCTCATTGTTTCACTGAACTGAACTACGAGCTTGTCTTACTGACTCCTCCTTTATACGTTTTTCATTCCTTCTTCCCTCTCATATTGTTGATGCTTGCTAGCACCTCTTTTTTAAACTTTCTCTCCCACACATTTGCTCTCTCATTAAAATATTTTTCTTTCCGCTCTCTTTTCTTTTTCTTTCTCTATCCTTCCCCCCTCCCTCTTTTACTCCTTCCCTCCTTCCCTCTGTCTCACTTTCACTTTATTTTTCCATCTTTCTTGCACTATATTTTCTTTATTGGTTTCTCCTTTTAGAACGTATTTCATTCTTTCTCTCTTACTTTCATTATTTTTTTTTTTTTGCAGTGGCATTTATTGCCCCCTCTTTTAAAAATATCTTTCTCTCTTCCTTTCTTTCCTTCTCTCTCTTTCTCTTAAATGCTCACTATCATTTTTTGTAATCTTTTCTTACTGCCTCCTCTTCAACCCCTTCTCAAATGTTTTATGTTATTTGCCCCTCCTTTAAAAACTTTTTTATCGCCGGGCACGATGGCTCAGCCTGTAATCCTGCATTTTGGGAGGCCGAAAGCCCGCAGGTTCGTGACCTGCCTGGGCAACTTGGCGAGACCTCATCTCTACAATAAATTAAAAAAAAATTAGCTGGGCGTGGTAGTACGCACCTGTAGTTCTGGCTACTTGGAAGCTGAGGCGGAAGAATCGCCGGAGCCCAGCAGGTCAAGGCTGCGGTGGCCAGGAGTGTGCCACTGCACACTAGGCTGGGCGACAGAGTGAGACTCCAACTCAAAAAAACAAAACAAACAAACAAAAAAACTTTATCTTTTGTGTCAAGTCTTGATTTTGAACTTTTGTCTTTTCTTTTCTATGTTTCTCTTTTTCTTTTTCTGTGCCTTTATTCTTACTAGCCCATTCCTACTTGTGAAACTTACTGTCTCTCATTCTCTTACTTTTTCTCTTTTATTTTCTTAACTAGTCCTTTTAAAATATCTTTTCTTTCTTTCTTTTTCATTTCTTACTCCTTCCTTTCTTCATTCTTTCCCTTATTCCTTTTCTCTGTGTCCTTTCTTATTTCTTTCCATTTCTCTGTGCCTGTCTGCATGCATATCCACTTGCCTACATTTCTGCCTTCTCCTCCTCCTCTTCCCTCATTTTTCTTCCAACCTATTTTGTTCTGTCCCATCCCTTCCCATCCCAACCCATCCCATCCCATCCTCTCCTATTCTATTTCTACTTTTCTTTCTTCTCTATCTGTTGGCCCCTTTAAAAAAAAGTTTTTTTATTTCATCTCTTTCCTTTTCCAACTCTCTATCTTTTATGTACTTTTTATTGTATCCTCCTTTTGAAAATCAGTTATTCTATTCAGTAAATGGTGCTGAGAAAACTGGCTGACCAATGCAGAAGATTGAAACAGGACCCCTACCTATCACCATATATAAAAACCATAGAGGTTGAACTAATTTACATTCCCACCAGCAGTGTAGAAGCATTCCCCCTTTTCATCCTTTCACCCTTTCTTCCTTCCTCCTGTCCACTTCATCTTTTCTTCCTTCTTTTCTCTCTCTCTTCCTCCCTTTTTCCTCCATCTATACCTTTCTTCATCCTTACCTTCCCTATTTCCTTCCTTCTGTTATTTCATTTTTTTATTCTCGATTTTAAACATTTTTCATTTTATCTGGATCCCTTTTGTATCTTTCTTTCTTTCTTTCCTTCCTTCTTTCCTTCCTTCCTTATTTTTTGAGTTGGAGTCTCACTCTGTTGCCCAGGCTGGAGTGCAGTGGCACGCTCATGGCCACTGCAACCTTGACCTACTGGGGTCAGGCGAACCATCCTCCTCAGCTTTCCAGGTAGTTGGAACCATAGGCTGTGCCACCATGCTGGCTAACTTTTTTGATTTATTGTAGAGACGAGGTCTTACCAAGTTGCACACACTGGTCTCGAACTCCTGGTCTCAGCCTCCCAAAGTGCTGGGATTATAGGCATGAGCCACCATGCCTGGCTTGTATCTATTTCATAGTCTTTTATTTTGGCTTATGCCTTTTAAAGTCTTATCTATCTATCTATCTATCTATCTATCTATCTATCTATCTATCACATCTGTCTGTATGTCTCCCTGATCTTATGCCTTTTAAACATAAAGCCTAGCCTTTATGTTCATTTATCTATTATTTATCTTCCTACCTATCTCTATGCATCTATCATCTATCATGTCTGTCTGTCTCTGTGTCTCCTTCATCTATCTATCTATCTATCTATCTATCTATCTATCTATCTATCTATCTATCATCTATTTAATCTATCATCATCGATCATGTCTCTCTGTATGTCTCCCTGACCTTACATCTTTTAAAGTCTGATCTATCTACCTATCTAATCTATGTATCTATAATCTATCATGTCTGTCTGTATGTTTTCCTGATCTTATACCTTTTACAGTCTTATCTATTTGTCTATTATCTATTTACCTATCTATGTTTATGTATCTACCTACCATCTATCATGTCCGTCTATATCTCTGTATGTCTCCCTGATTGATCTATCATCTAACTAGCTAGCTACCATCTATCATCTATCATGTCTGTCTGTTGTATGTCTCCCTAATCTTATACCTTTTAAGGGCTGAGCTATCTGTTCATCTTTTAATCTATCATTTATCTCTATCTCTATCATCTATTATTTCTGTCTGTATGTCTTCCTGACCTATCAATCAACAAATCTATTATCTATCTAACCTATCATCTATTATCTATCTATCTATCTATCCATCCATCCATGAATCTAGCTACCTACCACTCTCCCTTACCACCTACCTGTCGTCCTTCTATCTATATTTATTTTACTCTCTCTGTCTGTCTTTTTTTTTTTATTTTTTATTTTTGAGTTGGAGTCTCACTCTGTCGCCCAGGCTGGAGTGCAGTGGCTTGCTCACGGTCACCCAAGTGTCAACCAGTTGGGCTCAGGTGATCCTTCCACCTCAGCGTTCCAAGAGGCTGGAACTACAGGAGCGCACTACCACGCTTGGCTTAATTTTTTGATTTATTGTAGAGACAAGGTCTCACCAAGCTGTCCAGGCTGGTCTCCAACCCCTGAGCTCAGGCAATCCTCTTTCCTCAGTGTCCCAAAGTGCTGGGATTACAGGCTTGAACCACAGTGCCCAGCCTACTCTCTTTTTAACTGACTTATTTTTAAATCTGTCGACTCACTGTCTTCCACAGATGTACTTAATTTTTTACTAACTCTTTTTAAACTCCTGTGTCTCTCTCACATTTTCTCTCTTATTTTTTACTTTACTATTTTCCTAGCCTCATTCCTTTAAAAAATTCTTTCTTCTCTCCCTTCCTTTCCTTCCTTCTTTTCCTCCTGCCTCCTTTCCACCTTTATACCTCACTACCTACCTCTATGTCCCCTTCTTATTTCTTTTACCCTCTCTCTGGCTTTGTCTTTTCTTTGAGAGCCTGTAAGGCTGCTGATCTTCCTCCCTGGCTTCCCTTCCGACCTACTCCCTACATCTTGCCTTTCATACAGCATTCCTCCTTTCATTCCTTCCTATCTTTTCTCCTCCTCTTTCCTTATACTCATTTTTAAGTGATTTAAAAAATTTTTTTTATCGAGTTGGAGTCTCACTGTGCTACCCAGACTGGAGTGCAGTGGCCGCTCCCGGCCACCGCAGTCTCAACCTGCTGGGCTCCGGCGATCCTTTCGCCTCAG